>NC_091471.1:356806598-356976598 GCF_036971445.1 Narcine bancroftii | reverse complement strand
GAGAGGGGTCACCAGCGGGGCAGAGGGGTTCTCGCGATCGGCGGGCGGGGGGGGGGGATGCCACGATCAGCAGGTTGGGGGGGCTGCCACAGGGGCAGAGGGGTCAGCTGCAGTGGAGGTGGAGAGGTCAGCTGCCGCGGGGTGGGGGAGGGGAGAGCGCGATTGATGGTGGGAGGGAGACTGACATCTGGGAGAGACCAGTTTGCATGATGTGTCACTTACCACATAATCGCGGGGGCAGGATCCCCCTTAAATTGCAGGGTTGGTGATTTACTCAAGCTATCCCCCCTCAGGTTAAAAGGTGCTGGAGTTACCTTTGCCCCATTAATCGCACCTGGTCTCAGGATGGCTACCGGGTGCTACAGCTTAAAAGCACCTAATGTCATGTAATCAAGAAAGGAATCTGAGTGATGCGATAATGATTTGACATTCGTTGCAGGGCAACCCCCACCCAGATAGCAAGTTTCCATCAGCCTGGAGTTTCGCCATTCAGGTGACATGCAAGAACAATGACTGAGCAAAGGGGATCTTGATTACCTGATTGGTTCATATCATGATGCAATTTGCAGATGAATAGTGTATAGCTTAATACTGATAGGGTAATGCTTGTCACATTGGAGACTATTTTTTTGGTTTGTAAAATCAGTTCTGGCCCTCTTCTTGCATTTTTCCATTCTAAAGAGCCCCTTGTGCTCCCTTCTCAGCAGGTTCTTTTGATTCCTCCTCAGTATTTGACCATCCTCTGTTCTGACAGTGTAGGATCTTGGATTTACTTCCCCCAGAACAGTGGCCTTTTTGTCCCAAGTGTTGGAATCTCTGAGTCTCCCCATGTCATGTTGTGCCAGTGGCCCTAAGCTTCTTGCTGACATCATAGTTTGCTTTTTGTCTCCATTGCAGATGCTTTTGGTTCTGTTCGACATCTTCAACATCTGTTCTTCTTTGGATCTTCAGAGCAGGGAAATGTGGTGCGTAGTCAATGTTCCGTCATAAGCTCAGCGACAAGCCATGTTCAAGTGGGAAAACTCTGTAACTCAATAGAACTAAATAAGAATCTGAGCCACTGTCTAGTGCTTTCTTGAGCAACTGTTTAACTATGTGAACTCCTTTCTCTGCTTTACCATTTGACTGTGGATGTAGAGGACTTGAAGTCACATGTCAAAAATCATACTCTTCTGCAAGGTTCTAGAATTCTCTACATCTGTAGCATGGTCCATTGTCACTGTAAACAATTTGAGGAATTCCAAAGATAAATTTCATATATTGATCACACAAGTAGCAGACATATTGGGAAGCAACGTAGTCTCCAGATAGTTCAATAGATAATCAATAACCAGCAAATAATTATTTCCATCCACAACCATACCATCCATGAATAGATCAGTCCCAACTTTCTGCCATGATTCCTCTGGTAAGTCAGTCATGGGTTCCTTTGTCTGCTTTGCGAGATGTTTCAAACAGGTCTCACAGCTGAAATCATCCTGACAATATCAGCATTTATTCCCTTCTCTTCTATTTTTCTGTTTGAAGGTACCCCTCATGCACTCTTTTCAGCATCTCGCAGTGATTGAGGAATGACAATTTTGCTTTGTCTGAGTAGAAGCCCATTGGCCACACTCAGCTCAGATCTGCTGTTGAAGTATGGCTGACATTCACCTCTAGGCCATCCTTCATCCAGATTTCTGATGACCTTCTGTAGAACTGTGTCCTTTTCTGTTTCAGCTGTGATCTGCTTGGATTTCATGTCAGATACAGGAAGAGATTCAGTGATCAGGTTCATGTGGAGATTCACACCTTTCTCTGTGGAACTCTCATTGTGTGCTTCACTCTGTGTCATTGCCCTGGATAACACATCAGGTATAAATTAAGTTTCCCTGGTGTGTACACCCTCTTAAATCGGCTTAAGTTCTCATATGCTTTATCATCAAGGAGTGATTAATGTCCATCTGGGACTACTGTGAACTTAAGGTGGTGCTCTTTATCTTTAACTTCCACCTTGAGTTTACATGTACTTTTCATGTCAATCCAGCTTTGAGCTGTATTGGATTTTCATGAATGTATGGCTTTATCTTCCTTGCCCTGATGTCACACTCGCAGATCAAATTGACCTTTGCCCCTGTGTCCAGCTTGAAAGGAATATTTGTTCCATTTGTATAGAATGACACAGCCCACCTATCCTGCTCGACTCTGTTCACACTTGGCTGTTCAGTGTCTATTGACTTATAGTCTTTCTGCACTACCATGCCAATGAAGGGTGCATCACTGAAAGCAATTTATTCTGCACTGTGTACAGTGTGAATGCTTTCACTTCTGTTTTGTTTCCCTTTGGAAAAACTTTGCATAATGATTCTGCCTTTTGCACATTTGATTTTTCCATAGGCTAGGCATTGTTTTGGTGCACATTGAGTGCCACATCGTTTACAATTGAACGTTGTTTCCTATACCTCGTTTTTGTTTATGTGTGTGGACACACACTGTCGCTATGCCTTCATTTTCACAGGCTTTTGTATTATCATCATATCTTCACAGTTCCAGCTAAGGTAAAGCTCTGTCTCTCTCAGCAAGTTCACTCTCATTTTCTTATCAATAAAACTGAACACAGTTTGATCATTGAATCTTGCAGTAATCCAAAACTGCATGTTCTTGCTTTTAATTTCAAGTCCATTGAAAAAGTATCAAAGCTCTCTCCATGCAGCTGTGTGCATGAGTGAAACATGTACCTCTCGGACATTTCATTTTTTCCTTTGGTGAACAATGTTCATCAGACATCTCAATTACCTTGTCATATTTGCCCTGGGCATCTGCCTTGGCAAAAACAAATGATTTGAAAACCTCTAGTGTTTGAAGTCCCACCACGGTAAGTAGCAGTGCAATCTTCTCTGCATCTGGTTTGCTATCATGTCCAATGGCTTGGATGTATGGCATAAATCATTGTTTGAACAACTTCCATTTGTGGTGAATATTTTCAGTCCAATTTACACCATCAGGATTCTTTACACTCTCCATGTTTTCTGCTGCTATTGACTGATTCTCACTCTGCACACACCTGGTGTTTATTCCAATCCTGGTACCATGTGATGTTTCTTTTAGTGTAATAAAGAAACTTGGGTTCCTTTTATAACAACTATACTTTATTAGCTATAGTACTGATGACTCATGGAGGCATCCATTTTGAATCTACACCAAGCTGCAACTCATCTCCAACTCTCTCTAGTGGTCAGGATTATCACTAGCACTTTATCATTACAGCTTAATGCTGATAGGGTAATGCTTGTCACATGGGGTAGACTGTTTTTTTTGGACTGGTCAAATCAGATTTGCATTAGTCAAATCAGATTGCGGCAAAGTATACAAACCAATGTAATTATATGTTCGGAGAGCTCCTGGGTGCCTCGGGGTGATGGACTTCTCACAGGCCTGTGTATTGAATAAAGGGAATTAGCTAAAGAAGGGTCTGAGTCCTTCATTCCTCAGGAAAATAAACTGCTGATTTGGATCTCACTCCAGAATCTGGATCAAGGATCGACACCAATCCTCCACAGGTACTCCCACACTGGAGAGTTCTGATAACTCAGTGGTTAGACCACTGGTCTTGTAAACCAGGGATTGTGAGTTTGATCCTCGCTGGGGCCTCATTCCCGTGAGCGGATGCGACTCTCTGTCTTCCTTATGGTAGACTTCATTAAAGAATTTCACGTGTGTTACATTCTAAATGTAGTATTATGTGACAATAATGGAACTGTTACCTCTACCTTATTGCTCATGCCTGGACTGGGTTGTTTTGAGGTGAAGTGCTGTGATCCTTGAGAAATCAAAACAAATATTGATGAGCAAGTGTCATTTGATTGCTGTCTCCGCTCCATCCTCATCATTCATTGGAATGACTTCATCACCAACATCGAAGTACTCGAGCTGGCAGAGTCCGCAAGCATCGAATCCATGCTGCTGAAGACCCAACTGCGCTGGGTGGGTCACGTCTCCAGAATGGAGGACCAGCGCCTTCCCAAGATCGTGTTCTATGGCGAGCTCTCCACTGGCCACCGAGACAGAGGTGCACCAAAGAAGAGGTACAAGGACTGCTTAAAGAAATCTCTTGGTGCCTGCCACATTGACCACTGCCAGTGGGCCGATATCGCCTCCAACCGTGCATCTTGGTGCCTCACAGTTTGGCAGGCAGCAACCTCCTTTGAAGAAGACCACAGAGCCCACCTCACTGACAAAAGACAAAGGAGGAAAAACCCAACATCCAACCCCAACCAACCAATTTTCCCTTGCAACTGCTGCAACCGTGCCTGCCTGTCCCGCATCGGACTTGTCAGTCATCAACGACCCTGCAGCAGACGTGGACATACCGCTCCATAAAACTTCGTCCGCGAAGCCAAGCCAAAGAATGGGTGGAAATTAGCTAGATTGAAATTGTATTGCTTTACTATGAGTAGATCATACCCAAGACCTTTCTTGCATTGAGGGATAGAAGCTTGCATAGCTATACGACTAGTTCTGGGTGTTAGTCTTCAGCAGAATATGGCATGGTTCCCTTTTCAGGGAAAAATGTCATGAGTAATGATAAGAGATTAGATGGCAGGGGGGAGATAAGTAATGACAGAGGTGATAATGTTGAAAGACAAATGAGTAGATAAAGTGACAAAGTATATACAAGATTCAAAGAAAACTGTGAGAGGTTACAGTACAGCAGGAGAGGAATAGGGAAACTACAAGGTAGAATAAGAAAAATACCGACAATATTCGCCATATTAAAGCAGCCAACCTTTTTTTTGAACTCTGCTCAAAGTTTATGGGACCCTTTCCCTGTGAAGCAGTAAAGTTTAGTTGGTTTCTTCTGTACTTTTCTCCTACCGACTGCATAAAAAGCACAAAAAAATGTTATGATGTCAGTCCACAGTCCCCCTTAAATGTGCTGTGACCCCTGTTGTATTTGAGTAGGTCTGAAGAAAATAAAGTTAACTCTACATGACCTTTCATCCAAGTGAAATTGGAATCAGGAATGTGGCAATAATAAAATGGAGGTTATATTAATCATTTCCAAATGAAGAATATATTTCTAAGAAGTTCCTTGAGCACCTCCTCCTCTAAGTCCATTCTGAAACGCACTGAACGTCACCACAACTGTTTACAACTTACACCCATCTTCTGGATTATCCCATTTTCAACACGTTATTGCTTTTATGTTACTTTCTGAGTACAAAAGTACATTTTTATTCCTCTTTCCTCCGATCCTCCATTCTCATTTCTAGCTACCTCCCAAATGATCATCGATATTTATTCCTGATCCCACCCTCCATGATAAAACTTGCAGAAAATAAATATTTCCCACAGAATGCAATTGGCCAAATGCTCATCGCTGGTAAGGACTCTTGATTGGTTTTTTTAATGAACCTCATCTTTGTGTATCTCTTGCAAATATTCCTTCTTTTAGCAGATAAAAATATTACCTATATTTGTGGTGGGGGGGGGGGAATCAAACTGCTGTAGGAATTCTGTGGGCCAGGTAGTTTTCCTGGTGGGGTGTGAAGAATTAATTTTCGAACACAATGCTGGAGAAACTCAGCTGGTTCAACAGTGTACTTTATTTTACAAAAGATACATAACCAATGTTCGTCCTTCATCCCTACATCAAGGTACAAGCAAAATGTCAGTAGGTGCTGGAACAAAATAGTGGTGGGGGGGGCAGGGTCCCAAAGTCAGGAGGTAATAGGTGGATAAGGGATGGCTCTGTGAATGGTGAGGGAAGCAGGTGGAGAGCCGGAGGGAAGAAGACAGTGGGGAAGGGAAGGGAGGGATGTAACGTTTCAGGTTGAAATCTTTCAGCTCTGAAACTGTAGTATGAACCAAAATGTTAGCTGCCTGAATGTTGCCAGAGCTGTTGGGTTCTGCCAGCAATTCGTTTTTTTGCTCTAGGTTCCAACATCTGTGGTCTCTTTTCTCTTTACTTATATTTCCACATGAACTTCCTCTCTTCAATTGCCAAATGTTATTCTGTGAACATTATATTAACAAATGCAAAAGAAATAAAGTGTGAAAATTTATATAAAATGAAACAGTGTTTCTGCTTTTTTTTTGGCATTAACCTTGAAACAATTATAGACTAGTTGAAGTGATTAAAGTCAAGAATCTGCCATTTGCAGCAATTTCCAGTAACAATAATTAACATCATTTAATTGACTTCAGGAACTACTTCCCATAACTCAACTGTTTTTTTCCCACACACATACCACCTGAAGTAATCCCTTACTAACCACAGAACGCCTATGCCATAGGTGCCCCAACCAACCAATATTCCCTTGCAACCGCTGCAACCGTGTCTGCCTGTCCCGCATCGGACTTGTCAGCCACAAACGAGCCTGCAGCTGACGTGGACTTTTTACCCCCTCCATAAATCTTCGTCCGCGAAGCCAAGCCAAAGACTTCAGGTAGTATGTGAGTGAAACAAAAGACAACCACTGCCATAGAACATAAGGGATCATATTCATTTTAGGCAGATCTGAACTAATTTTAAATAGGCCAGCCAAATTAACCCAAAGACATTGCAGCTGTGCTTTGAATCCTGGAGATCTTCCCAGAGCTAGCGATGGGTGTTCAATTACATCACAGGCAAGGATGCACCCTGCTGGTCAACGTGTGAGAGAAAGGCACCCAAAACTTTTCTTCAAGCACCATCTATAACAGGTTCTGTGCCATTGACAGAAACATTTAAAGATACACAGGCCGATGCGCACATGCTAACTAGAAGCAGAGATGGTTCTGCTCTACCTTGCAATAAGATCACAAGATAGAAGAGCAGAAGTAGACCAATTGACCCGTCGGGTCTGCTCTGCCTGTGGATGATACAACTTTAACTTTATTTCCTCATTCTCACCTACTCCCAGTGATCATTCAGAGTTATTTTCAGATTTCAGATTTATTGTTAGACGACATACATGACATCACATACAACCCTGAGATTCTTTCTCCTGTGGGCAAGGCAGAATTACCATTTATTGGAAGTGCAAAAAAATGGACTCAATGTACACATGTAAACAAATAAAGAAATGTAAACAAACTGTGTGCAATAGAGAGAAAGAAAAAATCAATAAAGGTCAAAAGGAAGAGTCCTTAAATAAGTCCCTGACTGTGCTTGTTGAACCTGGTGGTTCGAGCCTTGTGGCACCGATACCTCTTTCCTGATGGCAGCAGCGAAAACAGAGCATATGTTGGGCTGGTGTGGATCCTTGATGATTGCTGCTTCTCTCCGATGGCAGCATTCCCTGTAGATGTTCTCGATGGAGGGCAGGGTTTTGCCTGTGCTCAAGGTGTATTGCTGTCCTCATACCAGACAATAATGCAGCCGGTCAGCACACTTTCCACCACACATCTGTAGAAATTTGCCAGGGTTTCCAAACTCCTACCAATCTCGGCGCTGACGGGCTATCTTAATGATGACATTAATGTGTTGGGTCCAGGACTCAACGGCCATGCTTTATGTCTAAAAAATAATATCGATGATGAAATTTATCATCACCTTTAAAGCACAAGCTTGGAATTTGGCCATCTGAGGAAAAGAAGGCTTTAAGATTCATACTTCAAACCAAGCACAAAACTCATGGTGCACAGGGCAACAGCAAACCTTGCTCTCCTGTATATTTTTGAGAGCTGGCAGGAATCTTAAAGTATTGGTGACCACCAATGTTGTATCCTCAAAATCTTCCCAATCCACAGGCAGGATAAACAAACCAATGATCAATGTCTTCATCCAGGCCAACATCTTCTGCTCAAGGCTCGAGTCACACTCATTGGACAAACCATATTGTTCCTATGCCCAATACCAGACCTTCAAACCAGACACTCTGAGCTCTGTCATGGCAAAAGGTTGGGGGAATGGGGGAAGGGGGCTGGGGAACAGCGGGGAAGAGGTGGCTTGAGGAGAATGGGGAAGGCGGCTGGAGGACAGTGGGGGGGAGGTGGCTTGAGGAGAATGGGGAAGGCGGCTGGAGGACAGTGGGGGGAAGCTGGGGTGGGGGACAGACGATGAGGTTCGGAGGAAGGAAATAAGAAGGGGGAGACCATGCTGAGGGCGGAGATGAGGGGCGACAGGAGAGGCTGGGGGCAGTTCGGAACCTTCAGCAGTTCCAGCTATTCGGGGACACAATTAATTCCGGCCACGTGGCCTCTGCCTGGGCTCAGCATGTAGTCAGGGTGCAGAGGCTCTACAACGCCGGCCTGTGGTGGTACCGGGGGCCTGGGCTCAGGCCCGCAGCCAGCAAGGTACGGACAGTGGATCTGCGCAGCGACACGGTGACCAAGCCCAGCCTGGCCATGCGGGCTGCCATGGCCAGCGCCAGCGTCAGGGATGATGTCTATGGTGAGGACCCCACTATCAACCGTAAGTCATGTGGACAGGAGGGGGCAAGGGGAGGAGGGAGGACAAAGAAAGGGGAAGGAAGAGGAGGAAGAAAGCGGAGAGAGGAGAGGGAATGGGGAGGAGAGGGAAGGGGAGGAGAGGGAAGGGGAGGAGAGGGAAGAGGAAAGAGGAGAGGGGAGAAGAGGAGGGAGTGGGAAGAGAAACACGGAGGGGAGGAGGTGGGGAAGGTAGAGAAGGGGACTGAGTGGAGGAGAGGGGAATGAAGGAGAGAAGAGAAAGGGAAGAGAGGACGAGAGGAAGATGGTGGGGTCTGGAAGAAAGGAAGGTAGGCATATAGGAAAGGTTATAAGATTAGGAGAAAAAAATTGGGAATGGGAAGGAGAGTAGAATGTCAGGTGGAAGAAGAACAAAGATGAATGGCGAGTAAGGGTGGGGAGGAAAGTGGAATGGGGTGACGAAGGCACAGGGAGAGGAAGCAGGTTGAGTCGAGGATAGAGGAATGAAGTAGAGGTGATTGGGAAAGAAGGAAGCTGGAAGAAAGGGAGGGAAGATGGAAAGTTAAGACAGTTAGAAGAGAGAGGGCAGAAGGGGAGGATGTAGAGAGAATGAGGGAAGGGAATAGGAAGAGTGTAAATGGATGTGGAGGAGGGGTGGAAGGAAAGAAAGGGAGGAGTTGAGTTGGGATTTGGAATGGGAGAGGGGTAAAGGGAATGGTGAATTGAGTAGAGTGGCCATGATGGGGAAGGGAAGAGTAGTGGAGAGTTGGCAAGGAGTGAAAACTAGAAGGGAGACAGGTGTGAAGGAGATGGAAGAGGTGTTGAAGAAAGGGGAGAGTTGGAGGTGGAGCTATAGTTAGAAGGAGTGATTTGAAGATGGGAGGGTGTGAGGGGGAAAGGAGACAGAAAAGGGATGGAGAAGATTAATGAGGAGGAAGAAAATGAGGAATGGTGGGAGGCAGTATGTTATATTTTGAGGGCCCCCCCCATTGTAAATAACGACAGCTACTATGTCAGTAGAGTAACTCAATGCTTTATTAATTTTGTTTAACAACCATTACTACAAAACATTCAGTATTAATCAGTTCCCCACGTCATCACGTAGACATAATGGTGTCATATCCAACACTCTTTCCCCTCTTTGAAACGTTCCGGTGTGTGTGTGGTTCGTTTGGATCTATGGAGAGGGATGGTATCAATCAAGGCACTTTGTTATTGTAAATGAGTTCTTGGCATGATCTGTTCTGGTTCATTGGTCAGGATATAACTGGACGGTGGAGAAGATGATCTTGGTGGTCTTTTTGGAGTTGGGTTGCAAAGACTCAGCGGGCTGCTCGCCTAGTCTCTGGTTTCAGGTGCCCTTCTTCATGGTATCTCCTCGATCAGTAGTCTTGGCCCTTCTCCATGTCCATCAACGTGTGTTGGAGACACTTCTACTAGTAGCCAGGTCGGCCCCTTACTGAACACACCATCCTTTCCGGCTTCGGGTGTCATTGCATCATTCACTGGTCTTAGTTGGTCGCTGTGTCTTTTCCATATCATGTCCCCCACGAGGATGTGATACAAGTGTGGGCTGAGTTTTTTCAGGATTACTCCTGCACCCATGGAGTTTTGTGGACACTGTAGTCTTGTACCAACACTGGTTGCCCCCCCTTCAGTTGATCTTGAGTCTCCTTTAGCGGAAGCTGTCTGTTGCAGTCTGAGGCTGATATTTGGAAGTATTGCTGACAGTTTTCTCCTGAACATCAGCTTTGCCGGTGTTCTTTTGAGTGTGGTGTGTTCTGGTAACTCAACAGGAAATCAGCGATCTTAAGGGACAACGACGAGTCCGAATTTTGTCTCATTTTCATGGTTTTCTTGAAAGTTTGTATGAAACGTTCTGCTTCTCCGTTTGTAGTGGGATGGTCCTGGTGCAACAGTATGTGGTGAATGTTATTATTGCGCCTTAAAATTTTAAATTCTGCTGATAACAATTGCGGGACGTTGTCGGAGACAAGTTCAATAGGTAATCCATATGATGTGAAAACTCCTGAGTTTTTCAATGGTCTGACCCACAGGTATTTTTTACATGCGGATTACAATTGCCCATTTCGAGTGCGCGTCGACTGCTATCAGGAAATTCTTTCTCATGAATGGCCCCACAAGGTCTATCCGATGCCATGTTGTGATGGCCATTTCCATGAGTTTGCTTCTGCCTGAGGTGCTTTGGGTTGTGCCTCCTGGCATGTACTGCACCTTCTGATGGTGTGCTCGATATCTTCCCCTATGGAAGGCCACTAGCTGAGCATCCTGGCTAGTGCTTTCATACACACCATCCCTGGGTGGTTATTGTGTAGTTCGGCTAGGACATCTTGCTGCCACTTCTTGGGAATGATGGTCTGGGTTCCCCATAGTAGACATCCTTCTTCAATGGACAATTTGCCACGTCTGGTGTAATAGGGTTTCATATCCTCTGACATTTCCTGATCTTCTGGCCAGCCATTGTTCATGAAATAGTTGATTCAGTGGGCTTTGATTTATTTCTGTTGCTTCTGATGTCCCTTTTACTATTGCTTCATTCTGCTCTGTATCTGGGAGTGGTAAGCAGGAGAGGGCATCTGCGTGGTTATTCTGTAGCGATGGTTTGTGTTTTAAATCAAAATCATACACTGCCAATAGCATCGCACAGGTATTGGTGACGTCTTTTTACCCTGAGATGATGGCTAGTCCTTCTCCTTCCAATTGAGCATAGTTCCGCTCACAAGCAGTTAGTGATTGGGAGGCGTATTCTACCGGTTGTTCTCCCTTTTCAGTTTTCTTTTTTTTCTTTTCTGCATCTAATGATAAAACTAATGCTGGGTCCAATTTTCCCTGAGAACTATGTATTAAACTAATTAATTTAGCTACATTACGAGCAGAATATCTTTTCTTAATAAATCCAGACTGATCTAAATGGAACAACTCAGATATATATTCATTTACTCTATGAGCCAAAACTTTGGCAACAATTTTATAATCAACATTTAATAACAATATAGGTCTATAAGACTCAGGTTTTAATAAATCTTTATCTTTCTTAGGTATTACTGTTATTACAGCATTTGAAAAAAGATTCAGGCAAAGAACAAGTTACAGTTGTTTTAATACTTCCGTTAATAAAGACATCAGTAGATCTTTAAATTGTTTATAAAATTCAGACATGAATCCATCTTCTCCAGGATATTTCCTATTTTGCATAAAACTTAAAGCTTTAATAATTTCTTCCAACGTAAACAGGGAATCTAAATCTTTCCAAGTTTGACAATTCGAAGATGGTAATTGAAGCTTTTGTAAAAAAAAATCATTAATCTCTTCTTCATTATTCAATGATTGAGATGAATATAATTTGGTATAATACTCTCTAATAGAATCATTTATATCCTGTGGAATATGTAATTTTCAAATTCTTTTTAACAGCATTAATAACCCTTGATGCTTGCTCTGTTTTCAATTGCCATGCCAAAACCTTATGCGCCCACTCCCCCAATTCATAATATTTTTTAGTTCTATCAATTAATTTCTCAGTCCTATGTCTGAATTGAATTATAATGCATTTTTATTAATCAATTCTAATCTTTTTTTCCAGATGGATTTTTTTGTAAATTTTTTTCAAAATCATAATTTCTTTCTCTAATTTACCTGCTTCCTTAAGATAATTTTTCTTAATCTTAGTTGAATACGTTATTATTTGACCTCTCAAATAAGCTTTTAATGCATCCTGAAAAACAAATTTATTATCAACTGAGTTGACATTTGTTTCAAAACATATCTGTATTTGATTTCTTATAAAATCACAAAACTCTACATTTCTTAATAATAATGAATTAAATCTCCATCTATAAACTGTTCCAATTCTATCAGAATTTAAACATGACATCAATAACGATGAATGATCTGATACAATTCTAGGTTTATATTGTGCATATTCAATCCTCCCTTGTAATGGATAGTTTGGTTAGAAAAAAAATCAATTCTAGAATAAGAATCAAACTGATAAGAATAAAATGAATAATCTCTCTCTCTAGGATTCATTTTTCTCCAAATATCCAGCAAACTTAACTCTTCCATTAATATCAATAATCTTTTAGCCATTTTCATTTTAACTAAAGATTTTGTAGATTTATCTAAAATTGGAACTAAACAACATCTTTTCAGTTTTCTGTGACAGTACGACGCCCAATTCCATGGACAACACATCTACTACCAGTGTTCTTCTTTGTCTGGATTGTAATGAATTAAGATATGGTTACTGCTTGTTAAAATTGTTTTTAGTTCATCAATAGCTCATTTGGTTTCTGTGTTCCAGTACCATTTCTGATTCTTCTTAAGTAGTTTATTCAGGGGATTAAATGTTTGGTACATGTCAGCAATAATGGTTTACTAGACCCAGAAATGATTGTTGTTCTGTTTTGTTGGTTGAGTAGGAAGTATTCTGTACAGCTTCTGTACCCTTGCTGTCCATTTGTACCCCTTACTTACTGATAGTAAACCCTAAATAGGTCACCGATGGTGCCATGAACAGACATTTGTCTTTTCGTAGTCAGACGTTTGCCTGTTGCAGTCAATTCAAAGTGATATCTTGGGTAGTTAGATGCTTGGTGTCATTCCTGCCAGTAATGATGATGTCATCTAAGTAGCAGCCTATGTTGAGTCCTTTCATTAATTGTCCATAATTGCTTGGAATACCGCGCTGGTGCTGCTGGTATTCCGTACAGCCTACGGGTATATGTAAATAATCCCAAATGTATGTTTATGGTTACATATTTCTGGGAGCTGTAGTCTAACTCCACCTGTTGGTAGGCCTGTGACAGGTCCAGTTTAGTGAACTTTTGTCCTCTGGTTAATGTTTGGAATAGTTCTTCGGCCTTTGGAATAGGGTGTTCCAGAATTTGTAGTGCTTGATTAATGGTCACTTTGTAATCACCACAGGTGCGTATTTCTCCATTTGCCTTGTGTACTGGTACAATTGGGGTTGCCCAATTGGAGTACTGGATTTTTTCTAATATCCCTTTCTACAGACGACTAAGTTCCGATTCGATTTTCCTTTATTGCAAAAGGTATGGCTCTGGATTTGCAAAATTTAGGTTCTGCTTTGGGTTTCACGTGTAGTTTGGCTCACACCCCACAAAATTTTTCCCAAACCATTTTGAATACTATGCCATAACATTTTAAAATTGGGGCCAGTTTGGGGTTCGTGGTTCGCTGCAGGTGTTCATCCCGCTTTTCTTGGTTCTTTTGGCTGATTATCTTCCCTATTTCTTGCCAATCCAATTACAGCCAAGCAATGCAGGCCCCTCGGTGTCCATGATATAGAGGGGCAACTGGTTAGATTGATCCTTGTACTTAACATGTACATTGCACTTTCCAAAACTTGTATTTCCTCCCCCGTAACGGTTTTTAAGATGGTGTCTGTTTGGAGCACCTTTACGTGCGGTAGCAGGCGCTCCTTCATTGTTCTGGGCGTTAGCTGCTCCCATATCTAGTTCCATCTGTATCGGTTTGTTGTTAATGTGGACATGGATGTAAAAATTCAGTCATTTGTGGCACACATCTGGATTACTTGTATAACCTGTTTACTTTCATTTGGTTCCTCTTCTGATTCATTGGTATCCGTGTTTTCAGTGTCTGGGCTTTCTCCTGTCTCTTGTGCAAATTGTATTTTTCTGGAGCCTGTCTGGTAATCTTTCTTTAGTTTATTCATTGGGCATTTTGCTTTGATGTCCCCCCTTCTCATTGCATTTGTGGCATTTGGTGTTTCTGAAATATCAATTATTGGGTCTATGATGTCTTCCTGCAACGAAAACATTTTTGGCAGCAGGTTCCCGGTGGGAAGAATCTTGGCACCAAGATTTATTGATAACCGAGTCTCTCTGGCAGACATGTATATTGCTTGCCGTTGTCTCGGCAGAAGTAGCAATGTCTAACGACAGATCAAGTGTCAGATTTTGTGTTGCAATGAGTTTTTCTCAGGTAGTCATCGAGCTAAACCCATTACTAATTGATCTCTTAACGCACTGTCTCTGAATTGTCCAAATGCACAGTATCTAGAAAGTTTACAAAACGTAGCCATGAAATTTGGGGCAGACTCACCGTGCTGTTGTTTACGTCAGTAAAATTTCTGTCTTTCTGTCATTTCTGGAGGTCGGAGGTTAAGGTGCTGACTGATAGATTGACAGATTTCAGCATATGTTTTCGTTGAAGGCATGTGTGGGCTGGTTAGCGATCTTAAGAGGTCATAGGTGCCTCCTCCCATTATGGTTAAAAACAATGTCTGTCTTGTATTCAATGAAGAATTTTCAGTAATATATTGTACAATACAATGATTATCAAAACGTTCTACATAGGATTCCCAAGTGTCTTCGTCTTCATTGAATTTGTCGAAGGGAACTGCAGGAACTGCTGCCGCCATCTCTTGGGATTCCCAGAGTTGATTAGAGTTGATAAATGTGTAATGGTTGAGTGAGTTCTTAAATCCTTGTCACCACTGATATGTTTTGAGGCCCCACCCCGATGTAAATAACGACAGCCCCAACGTCAGTGCAGACTAACTCAATGCTTTACTAATTACAAAACTACAAGCATTACTACGAAGCTTTCAGTATAAATCAGTTCCCCACATCATTGCGTACACGTAATGGTGTCATATCCAACATAGTAGATTGGAAGTTAGGGGAGGAAAAGGGAATGAGGAACATAGAAGACAAGGTAACTGGAAGGGGTAAGGAGGAAAGGTTAGGAGGTCTTGGGAGGAGGCTGAGGAAGAGGAGGAGTTGGGAAAGAGTGCATGTGGAGAGAAGCATAATGGGAAGGAACCCTTCCAGTTTTTAAATGTCCTGGTCTGAAGAATCAGTTTTCAAATTATTGTCTTTGCTAAGCGCTGAATAACGAAATGGTGGCAAATTCTGTAGAGGTATTTCAGCTACCGCAACAGACCACGCAGATTATTCTTAAATTGTTGTATCAAATTGCAAACAAGTGAGTTGTTGCAGGGAAATGAGTGTGTTAATATGAGTGACATAAAATAAGGAGATAAGATTATATCACAAATGCTATTGCATAAAAAGTAGAAGTTGATGGTTTGATGTGGACACTAAGATTGGCTGGTTTATAAGAAATAGCATAGGTTTAACCTAGTGAGTTGTTCCAGTCTTTATCCATATAAAGTATTCTATCTGACCTCCTGAGTTTCTTTAATATTGTTTTTTTTGTAATATTTTATTTATCATTTAAAATATATTTAACAATCATACCAAATACAAAATGTCAAGAGAACCCCTCCCTTCACCCCCTTCTCCTCTATACAAGTCCTATTAAAACAGAGAAGGAACGAAGAAAAAGAAACGCATCCCATTGTCAGTGCGTACAGTAAAACATATGGAGACCAATAATGCCACAGTGTTAAAATCTTTATAGAGGTCTACTGGCTAGCCAGTAGCGATCACCACCCTATATTGGCACCAGTGAGGTACCTGTGGGTTTAAATGTGTCTTTTTCTGGCTGGCAATTGTTACAACTGCTATGCTGCAGGGATCAGTATTAGATACAAGAGTCTAACTTTTTATCCGGAATTCTAAAAACCGGCAATCTCCAAAAATCAGCACGTTTTTAGGTAGATGACATTACACATAAGCCCCGCCCAAGTCTTTGTCATCCCTGCCCCCATGGGCGCCCTCTCTTACCTTCGGTGGAAAGGTGACTCTCGGCTCCACACCACCTGGTGGAAGAGAAGCAGGCGGTGGATGGCTCAATGTGCAAACAATGGCCGTCTTCCTTACCCATAATCCCCCATGCAGCTAGTGCTGGCAGAACGGTTCCAGCTGCATGAGGGATTATGAGGGAGAAAGATGGCCATTGTTCCCACATTGCACCATCACCACGATCTGGTGCGACGCTCCGTAAACTCTGGGCTCGGCAGCACTGCACACATGCTGCTGCATCTGGAGTTAGATGGGTGGGTGTGATGGAGAGCACTTTGTCAGGGTGTCCCTGAGGGCTGGCCCAATAAGCTCATGGAGCACCTGAAAGACGCCAGCGCTCGGTTCCAACAGCCTGCTCCTCCTGCAGGTCTGCACCTCGTGTCTGGCCTTCTGCCTCACTTGGCCACTGGCTCTGAGCAGCTGGCGCTGGCCACCTTTTTGGCCAAGTTCCCAGGCCACCCCATCGCTTCTGACCTCCACCTGACGGACACGATGGTTGAGAGCCTCCTGTATGGCACATATTGAAACCACCCCCCCAAACCACTCTCTGACAAACATCCACGTGAGACAAGAGGAGCCAACAACACTCAACCACTGCTACACCCCCATGAAGAACATCTACTGGCCTATATCACAACCACACTTCAGCAAGACTGATCACCTGGCTGTACCTACTCCTAGCGTACAAGCAAAGATTGAGTAAGGTTGAGGGAGGCAGAGTAGCATCTGCCTTGAATCAGTGGACTGGAACATATTCAAGAACTCATCCATCGATGAATGGATATGCAACAGGTGTCACTGACTTCATCAAGACTTGCGTGGATGAATGTGCGGCCACATGCACATACTGGGTGTTCCCCATCCAGAAGTCCTAGACAAATCAGAAGATTCGCAACATGCTGAGGGTGAGAACAAGGGCGTTTTAAAGCCGGGGATCTGGATCTATACGTGAAGACCAGGTATGACCTGAGCAAGGTCATCTCTGAGGCAAAGTGGCAATTCTGGAGGAAGCTAGAGACAGAGACAGATACATTCCAGCTATGGCAGGGATGCAGGACATTACAGCTTACAAAGTAACCATAGATGGTTATGATCCTTCAATACCTGATGAGCTGAAAACCTTCTATGCCAGGTTTGAGAAGAAGAACCAAACAGTACTTAGTAGAATCCCTGCAAAGGCTGAATATGCTGTGATATCTATTTCTGAGGACAATTTTAGAACATCATTCAAGAAGGTGAACACTTGCAAGGGTACCTGGCAGTGTACTGAAAAGCTGCACCAACCAACTAGCTGGAGTTTTCATGTCCATTTTCAACCTCTCATTGCTGCAGCCAGAGGTTCCCACCTTCAAAAGGGCATCAATCATCCCGGTGCCCAAGAAAAGTCACATGTGAGCTGCCTCAATGACTATCACCCAGTAGCACTAACTTCTACTGTGCTGAGATCCTTTGAGAGGCTGGTCATGGCCAGAATTAACACAAACCTAAGCAAAGATCTGGACCCACTGCAATTCTCCTATCGTCACAATTGCTCCACAGCAGATGCAATTTCACTGGCTCTCCACTCAGCTCTGGATCACCTTGAAAAGAGCAACTCATACTCTGCTGCTCTTAATTAACTACAGCTCAGCCTTCAATACCATTATTCCTTCAGTGCTGGTCAAGAAGCTACAAACTCTGGGTCTCTGCACCCCCATCTGTAACTGGACCCTTGACTTTCTCAATGTAAGACCACAATCAGTACGAATTCGAAACAACATCTCCTCCTTACTGAATATCAACACAGGTGCACCCCAAGGAAGTGTGCTCTGACCACTGCTCTTTTCTCTCTGCACCCATGACTATGTGGCCAGGCACAATTCCAATGCTATCTACAAATTTGCTGAAGACACCACAGTTGTCAGACGAATCACAAATATCAATGAGGAAGATAGATAAGCTTGTTGAATGGTGTCACATCAACAATCTTGTGCTCAACATTAGCAAAACCAAGGAGATGATTGTGAACTTCATGAGGGAATGCGACCCAATCCTCATCGAGGGCCAGGTAGTGAAGAAGGTCAAGAACTTCAAATTTCTGGGCCATTCACCATTCTGGCTGGTTGCATCACTCTCTGGTATGGAGGTGCCAAATCTCAGGACAAGAATAAACTCAGAAGGGGAGGGGAGGTTAAGGGGGAGGAGAGGAGGGGTGGATTGGAGGAAGGGAGGTTAGAGAGGAGAAGATGGAAGTGATGGGGGCTGTGGAAGAAGGAAAGGTAGGTGGGCATGTTACATGATTAGGAGGGAAAATTAGGAATGGATGGAAGAGGAAGATGGAGGGGGAGCAGAAGCAGAAGGGATTCAGGAAGAGAGAAGGCAAAGTAACTTGGAGGGATAAAGAGGAAAGGATGGGTCAGAAATCTAAACATTTTTGGGAGGTCTGGGAAGAGGCTGAGGAAGAGGAGGAGTTGGGAAGGAGTGCAGGTGGATAGATGCGTAATGGGAAGGAACCCTTCCAGTTTTTATATGTTCTAGTCTGAAGATTCAGTTTTCAAATTATTGTCTTTGCTAAGCACTGAAACGTGAAATGGTGGCAAATTCTGGACGGTATTTCTGCTACTGCATGGAGATTATTCTTTAGTTGCATCAAATTTCAAACAGTGGAATTGCTACAGATAAAACTTAAAATGAGTGACACAAAATAAGGAGATGAGGCTTTGTTACAAATGCTATTGCATAAAAAGTAGAAGCTGATGGGTTTGGTGGAGATGAAAGATTGGCTAATAAGAAACAGTATATGAGCATAAATGCCTCTTTCTCTGGTTGGCAATTGTAACAAGTGGTGTCCCACAGGAATCAATACCATTATCAGCGTTTTTCAAGTTTTAATTATAACTTAGTTGAAGGCAGTAAAGATATGGTCGCTAAATTTGCTAACAGCACAAAGCTAACCAAATATGCTATGAAAAGGATGTTGAGTGGCAAAACTGCAATGCAACTAGATTAAGTAAATGGACAAAAATTTTGTAAATAAAATAATGTGAGGTTGTCAATTTTGGCAGTTATATAGGTAAAAATTTAGGGGGTCAACTCTTACATGCATTCTACTTTTGACTGGAGTAAGTACCTGTGTCATTCAGGGCGTAGGGAGCTCGGATGGGCGGGCGGCTGGGGCCTAGATGAGGGTCTGCAGTCAGTCGTCAGGAGCCTCAGATGGGAGGGCAGCTGGGGCAAAAAAAATAGGGGGGTCGACTTTTACATGGTATTGACTATTTGCACATGCAAATAGGGAAAATGAATATAAAATCTGTGAAGATGCACTTCATTTATATAGGGCTTTCGTGGGCCTTTGTCTGGAGTACTGCATTTTATTTGCCTCTTATTCAAGGAAAGATTTAGAGAGTTGAAAGTTGTTTAGAGACTTTTTACTAAACTATTACAGTAAAAACCCTGGTGCCTAATTAATGTACCTGCATTAGGTATAAACAGTGAAAAAGACAAAAATTACTAGACTGTACTTGCACTACACAAACTTCATTTGCATGAAGATATGAATCTTCATGCATTTTACATTATTTTCAGTTATATACTTTGAAAACATTTAACCATCGCTGCATCTGCAGGTTCCTTCCCCTCTCCCCCATGGAGCTGCCCATAAGATGAACAATGACATTATAGATAATTAACCCCTCTCCTCCAAGTTTACAGATAAAGCCTCTGACTGAATCAATTCTTACTAAGCAGGGATAAGGAGACATTTTAACAGTCACCCCAAAGGCGAGCGGCATTCAATCATTTCTTCATCCTGGGCGATGCCATTGCTGTTCACTCATTATTAAAATTGTTGAAAATTGATATCTAAATATATAAAATTCCTAACTAGGAGAGAAAAATATTGGTAATGAAATCTAATTAAGTAATACAAGATATCTTTCTACCTGATGAAAACAATTCTCTCAATTTATCTTTTAAAAACTAGGTGAAGTTAATGAATATCATTTATAACCAGAAGACATTCCTACGGGGCAAGGGGAGGGTTCAGTCGCAGAGCAGTTTTATTTGAAGAAGTGTTTTGATAAACCTTGCTCTTTTATAACCCTTTGGAGTAAGATAAAGATGTGCATCTACCTCATGGAAATTCAGCACCTCAAACTTAGAAAAAGATTTTCCACTGTTCTGCGCATTCAAATTTCACAGCTTATCGTTAAAGCAGTTTGGTTTTCCTGTTCTATTTTGTAATTTCTAATGACACTTGTTACAAACATTTTTTTTACACATCTTCAATCTGATGTGTTTAAGCACCTGTATACTCTTAATATTTAGTTAATCAGTGGACAAATGTTAACAATTTTCCATACATTATGAACTCCAGTTATTTCAATGCACTCTCGTTCACGCCTCTTGTTTATATTAATTGTGTGAACCGTCTGTCAGTGTGTATATCTCTTCCTTCGCCACCCCCTCACTCTTCATTTGACCTTTCCCAATGCCCCCTCTCAAGTTCAAGACCACTATCATCTGATTTTACATATACTCCCCTACAAAACAGGATCTCTCCAGACCATGGTGCAAGCAGAAAAACACCATACACGCTACATAAAGATCACATAAATAATCAAAGCAAATAATTACAACTACAGTAGAATTTCCTGCACGCAATGTGTATTTCATGCTACTTGTGTACAAAGCAATTGCGCTGCCATTATATATGGTACAGTAAATATATAGCCTATAATACATATGGTTTGATAGACATAAACACCTTTGTTACTGGCTTATGTATGTACTGTACTGTCTTTTTCATCGATATTTTAATGTGAATTTTCCCTACTTACAAATAAAATGTTTACCATATAACAGTGTATGCTTCGACTCTAAGGCAGCAACATCCAATCTCGTGCATGGCGCATCTCTTGAGTGTTATATATGATAGGGTGTTTGCACAACATCCAAATCACATTACGTCCTATTTCACACATTGTATCGTGGATGTTAAGTTCGATCCTGACCACCAGTAAAGGCTGTGTGTCTTTCTAGTAGCCCGCGCCTACCCACACATCTCAATAATGTGTTAATCGGCATTTATAAAGATGGAGTAGATGGTAGGAGATATGGAGGCAGTTAACAGGATGTAAGAGAGAATGGGCGACTGACAAATTGTATAGAGGATTGATGGAATTGCTCTGAAAGGTAGCATGGAGCCAATGAGCCAAATGGCCTCCTATTATCAAGAGCAGGTAGGAAAAATATGGTATCAGCCCAGACACATTTAAATAAAAACTCAATAAATGGCTGTGTAAAAGTAGAATAGTGTGTGAGATGAAGGAGGTCTACATAGAGTAGAAACATGGACTTTAGTAAGGGTTTTGTCAAGGTTCCAGATGGGAGGTTCGTCAGGAAGCTTCAGACATTCTGTATTCACGGTGAGGTAATAAACTGGATTCGACAATGACTGGGCGGGAGAAACCAGAGAGTAGTGGTGGATGATTGCTTCGCAGACTGGAGGCCTGTGACTAGTGGTGTGCCTCCGGGATCGGTACTGGGACCAGTGTTGTTTGATGTCTATATAAATAATCTTGATAATAATGCAGTACATTGGATCAGCAAGTTTCCAGTTGACAATAAGTTTGAAGGTGTGTGGACAGCAAAGGTTTTAAATCTTGCAGAAGGTTCTGGACCAGCTGGAAAATGGCAGATGGAATTTAATGCAGACAAGTGTGAGGTGTTGCATTTTGGAAGAAAGGACATACACAGTGAATGGTCGGGCACTGAGGAGTGCGGTAGAAGAGAGAGAGCTGGGAATACCGATCCATAATT
Organism: Narcine bancroftii; assembly: GCF_036971445.1. Lineage (NCBI taxonomy): Eukaryota > Metazoa > Chordata > Chondrichthyes > Torpediniformes > Narcinidae > Narcine > Narcine bancroftii. Next base: position 356,954,732 of record NC_091471.1, on the reverse strand, counting down.
CCCTGAAAGTGGCATTACAGGTGGATAGGGTTGTAAATAGAGTTTTTGGCATAATGGCCTTCATAAATCAAAATACTGAGTAAAGGAGTTGGGATGTTATGGTAAAGTTGTAGAAGACCTAGATGAGGCCAAATTTGGAGGATTGTGTGCAGTTTTGGTCACCTAACTACAGGAAAGATATCAATTAGATAGAAAGAGTGCAGAGAAGATTTACAAGGATGTTGTCTAGTCTTCAGAAATGAGTTACAGGAAAAGGTTAAACAGGTTAGGACTTCATTCCGTGGAGCGTAGAAGAATGAGGGGAGATTTGATCAAGGTATTTAAAATTATGAGGAGGATTGACAGAGTAAATGTAGAGAGGCTTTTTCCATTGAGGGTCGGTGAGATACAGACCAGAGGGCATGGTTTAGGAATGAAAGGGAAATAGTTTAGGGGCAACATGAGGGGGAACTTCTTCACATAGAGAGTGGTGGGAGCGTAGAACAAGCTGCCAGGTCAAGTGGTGAATGCAGGCTCAATTTTAACATTTAAATAGGTACATAAATGAAAAAAGTATGGAAGGCTATGGGCTATCAGCACAGATTAGAAGGGGCGAAGAAGCCTGTTACTGTGCTGTAGTATACTATCGTTTGAGGAGGAAACCATTCAGCCCCATGCCCTGATACTTCAGTTTAAATAAATCATGAAAAATTTGCAGCTCCAATGGCCTTTCTTGGTTTTATAAACTCTTAGTATGCTTGACTAACAAAAATCAGACATTTTTCACTGAGAAACTTGTCAATTTGGATTGCACTAATATTTTTAATGCTGATTAAGTAGGATTGAATATGTTGATAACAAGTTGTTTTCAGCTTTGCACAATAGTATTTCTATGAATTGGACCTGTCAGTCCATAACTATTTCAAATCTGCACCCCATTCCCTTCCTGACTTGTCTGTCCATGGTCTCATGATTGTCCAACCAATACCACCCTTAAATTGGAGGAGCAACATTTAATTTTCTAACTGGATGGCATTAGCATCGACTTCTCAGTTTTTTGCTATCCTACTCTTCATTCTTCCTCCTTTCCCATTGTCTTTGTCTTCTTTCCTCTAGTTCTCTTCTCTCTCCAATCACAAAACCATCCCCCCTCCCCCCGCTTGCTGGTGTGCCTTCCCTCCCTTATCTACCTCTTCCCTCCTATCTTACTGCCTTTGGGACTTCCATTACCCCCCCCCCCCCCCCCCATCACTTTATTCAGGCGCCTGCCTACATTTTGTCGTACATTGAAGAGCTCAAGCCCAAAATGTTGATTATGTATCTTTGGTGTGTAAAGTACCCCGTTTGACCTGCTGAGTTTCTTCCGTGTTGCGTGTTTATTTCAACCACGGTGTTTGCAGAAGTTCATGTTCTACCCTAATCCTTATTTCTTAGGTGGTCTCTTGGGACTGAGGATAAATGGCTTTATGAGGACAGTGCAGGCCCTCCAAATGTTGGCACGGGCGGCAGGGATTTAACCAATGGTGCACTCCATTCGCTGAGAGCACTTGTCCTCTGATGGCTCCCAAAATGTGGACTTGAAGTCATCAATGGCGTTCCTAATGTCAAATTTGTCAATGACACCACAGTCATCCAGCAGAATCACAGACAGCAATGTGGAAGAATCTAGGAGTGAGATAGAGCAGCTGGTTGAGTGGTGCCACCACAGTTTTACACTCAATGTTAGCAAAGAAGTAATTGTGGACTTTGGGAGGGGCAAATTAGGAGAACACAAACCAGTCCTCATCGAGCAGTCCACAGTGAAAAGGATGAAGAACTTCAAATTCCTAGATGTCAACAGCTCTGAAGATCTATCTTGGAGGCTCCATGTCAATGCAATCATGAAGGAGGAGTTTGAGGAGATTTGATATGTCACCAAAGTTTCTTGAAATTTCTACAGGTGTAGACCATTCTGACTAGTTGCATTACTGTCTGGTATGGAGCTGCCACTGTACAGGAGAGGGAAAAGCTGCAGAGAGGTGTGAACTCAGCCAGCACCATCATGGGCACCAACCTTCACTCCATCGAGGACACTACAAGAGGGACGGTGTCTTAAGAAAGCAGCCTCTATCTTCAAGGACCCTCACAACCTGGCCATGCCCTATTCCCTCTGCTACCATCAGGAAGGAGATACAGGAGCCTGAAACCCAATGGTCTAGAAACAGCCTCTTCTCCTTTGCCATCAGATTTCTGAATGGCCAATGAATCACAGACACTATATCACTTTTGTCTTCTTTTGCACTCATTTATTTATTTTTTTAAACCGTAATTATAGCAATTTTGCATCTGTAATGCTGCACAAAGCAGCACATTTTGTGAAATGTTCATGACAATAATCTGATTTTGGTTCCAGTGCACCTTCATCAATTTATTTATTCATGGGCCAGGGACTCCCATGAGTTGGTGGGGATATTACATTTTTTTTAAGAGCCTTCTAAATCTTTTTCTTTGTCCATCTGGTAATTTTTATTTTCCTGTGACGGAGCTTGGAATGGAGTGTCTTCTTTGGGAGTGGGGCATGCAACTGTGGACTCTGAATCTTGAACCCTCTGACTCAGAGGCAAGAGTGCCAAAGCTGATGCTGAGAAATTACTTATTTTATGCAGCTTAATTCATTCATTATGCTACACTGGATGCCAAAACATTGATGAAAATACAAAAGGAAAAATTATTCAAGATTACTTTCTAGCTTAATGTTGCTAAGCAACTTTCGTTTTCCAACCAACTGAAGAGAGAGTTGGCAAGAGTTTTAAAAGTTAATATTTTTTAAATGAATCATGTCTTCAGTGGCCTAAATTGAGCTTCTATGGTTTTCATTAGGAATCAGATTAATAGAATTTGTGTTGGACCGGTATACAAACATGTTAATAATGCGAGAATGATGGAAAACACTAAGTTTTCATGCGAGTTTGAGGTCTTAACAAAATCAACCAAGATTAATTGGACTCTAAAGACATACATACATAGGTTCGTCAATACCTATGGGAGCATTTGTTCCTTGAACTTCTAAAATTTGAATTTTATTGACTTCAATGGGAAGAGAACATGGTCAGTATGAACAAGTTGGACAGAAGGGTCCATTCCGATGCTGTAAAACACTGACTCTGTGAACTTCACATTTTAAAATCTTGAATTATACTGCGTGGTAGAAGTCCATTCCAGCCGCCCAAGTGCACTCAATTAACTTTCCAACCTTGTACGTTTTGGAGGGTGGGAGGAAACTGGAGCACCAAGAAAAAAAAGCCCATGCAAGTCACAGGGAGAAATTACAAGCTCCTTACTGACAGCGGCGATTCAAACTTGGGTCACTGGCGCCGTAATAGGTTTGCACTAACTGCTACACTAACCATGCTAGTCTATTTCAAAAAGTACATTATTGTATTTCCCATTTAGTGCATGTGATTAAGTTTATATATTTAGTATAGTAAAACCTCGTTAGAACGCGGTAGTTGGGGGTTCAAGATTTCATACCGCGTTACAGCCGAGTTGCGGAACAGATGCACATATGTCAGAGTGCCCACGGATAATCAAACCCAAATATTACCAGTTTTCGAAGGATCCACTTTATCTATAATTAACAATTTCAAAGAAAGAAAGTAAGCACATTCTTTTAATATTGGGATTCTGAATTTTAATCAACTTATTTGCGAAGTTTAGGGTCCACAGACACCCGCGCTATAAGCGATTCCACAGAGTAACAAATCGCGTTCTAACGAGATTCACTGTATTTAAATACACAGGAAACTTATGCTGCATTTTTAAGATTGGGATTGATTTGTTTTTCTGTGGCCTAAATATTCAGAGATACAAAAACAAGATGAACAATTGGGATAAGAATTGGAATCTGAAAAAATAGCAAAATAGACTTATGAGACTGAACATTCAGAACTAAATTCAGAGGGCATAGAGCATATGGAATTTATTTCCATAGGGAGAGGTTGGAGTGAATAGCGTAGGAAATCTGGACAAGCTTGTGAGGGTGAAGAGAAGAGTGGTTTATGCTGATGGAAGTGAATGAGGAAAGGCATGAGTGAAGATACATATCGGCAAGGACTTGTGCCAAATGATCTATTTCTATCAAAGATTTCCTGAGTATATGGCATGGACCAGATGAAATTTGTCACTTTCCTCTTTGACAGAAGAGACAAGCCTTCGTGGGTGGAGAATGATCTACACAAAGTCAAAGAGAGAGTAGCAGAAGATCTTGTATATAAATGGGATGCTACATTTATTTCTGGTGGAAAAGAAGCACCTTTAACAATGCATATTTTGAATATTTGGTATAAATTGAATAATTTAATTGGAACAAAAGGAACAATATCTCCAAATATGCCCTTGACTCAATATAGATTAATTCCTTTAACAATGGATAATAAGATTCTATACATGGTCCTGGAAAGGGATCAGGTAGGTAAATCATTGTTTTCTGCAAGGGCAATTAATGTCACTTGAATAGTTAAAAAATAGATATAATATTTTTAACAACACAATCTTCTACTACTTTCAACTAAGAGCTTTTTTCAGAGATGAATTAGGACTGGCCATGATGTTACCAGAATGCATTGAAATGGAGATTCTGACTTGAAAGGGGAAACACAAGAAAGTTTACATTTGCAATGTATTCCCTACTTCAGTCGGGAACTTCTAAGCAAGAGCTATATAAATCAAAACAAAGATGGGAATCAGACTTGAATATTAGTATTGGTGATTAAAAACTGGTCCGATTTATGTCAGGACAGCAAGACCGATACAATAAATGTAAGATCAAGAATGGCACAATATAACTTTTTGCATCAGGTACATCTTTCTTACCCTGCAGAAATTACATAAATTCTAATATATCGGATGTATATTTTAGATTAGGTTAAGAAACGGGAACTTTTTTACATTCCACCTGGTCATGCTCTAAAGTGAAACATTTTGGAAAAAATTTAAGAATTTTATTAGACCAGATTTTTGGGAAAAATTCCCACAAAGTCCAGAATTGTTTCTCTTAGGAAATACTGTGGACATAAGACCTAAAATAACAAATTATAGTTACAGGCTTTATCAAGTAACAATTAGAATTTCTTAAAATTGCATTGTTGGTGGCCAAGAAATGTATTGCAGTTACTCGGAGGACTGATTCCCCTCTGGATATAGGCCGATGGAATGCGGAAATGCACAGTTATGTTTCCCTGAAGAAAATTACTCTAATCTAAGAAAGAAGTTTAACATGTTTTTGCAGGTTTGAATATTTAGGGATACTTATTCTGTTCCTGAGTTGTACACCCTTGTTCTTTTCCTTATCTGAGATTGAGGTAAAAATAATTAGAACTTCTGAGGTGGATCCCAACAGGTCCTCTTCCTTTCCTCCTTTTTCTTGCTTTCCTGTTTCTTTCTTACTTATCTATTTTCTCTTTCCTTTCTTTTTTCTATCTTGGTGTTTTGTTTGGAGGAGGAATGGGGCTGTTTGGAAATATGGACAACTGGTATCATTGATTTTTTTTTCATTTCAATTTATGTATTTAGATAATGTTTAATTCTTGATACATGTTTGACAACAGCATTAAAAAAAGTACAGTGAAACCTCATTAGAATGCGCTTGTCTGTGGACCCTATCGTTGATTTGAGGATGCCAGGTGAACAGTGGCTGACAGCCACAAACTCAAAAATGGACTTTTATGACTCATTTACAAGATGTGTATGTTAATATGTGGTGTTTAAAGGGTTTGAGTCACAGTATTCTGTCTTCCTGCTTCCTGAATCATGACGTATATGCATCTGTTCCACGACTTGGCTGTAACATGGTATGAAATCATGGACCCCAACTACCGCGTTCTAATGAGGTTTTACTGTATTCAAAAATAAAAATGCCCTGCGTATGTAATCCCATATCTATTTGGTCCATCTGACAAAATTGGTGCCAACACCAATATTGAAACCTTTTACCTTGCATTTCAACGTCTTTTTTTAAAATTCATGTCATATCTGTAATAAAATTATGTTTTAAAAAATGTATATTTCAGAAACCGTTCTGTAATTATTTCCTTTCTGGAACAGGCTGCACATATTACAAGTGATCATTCCCAGAAATGTAATGTTTGCACTGGGAGGCCACGTCAACTTTGGTTTGATTTGAATCTTTGTTACATAGATACACCGTTTGAGCTGCTGAGTTTCTCCAGCATTGTGTTTTTACTTCAACCATGATGTCTGCAGACTTTCCCTTTTTTGACTTCTACCACCAGGCTACAATATCTTTATTGGCTTGAAAATAAACTATGACTTTTTAAAAAAAATTCTTGGGGCAAAAATCAAGTTTTGTATGCAGGATTCAGAAGGAAGTTTTGTTTGTTGTCGGGGCGGCTAGTCCTGCTGTGTAGTGGCATTGCATTTCTTATCTTGTATTTTCTAGGTAATCCCATTCGAGTGCCACTCTAACCGAGATTACATCAGGCAGCAGAGTTCATCTTTATTAAGTAATCTTTGGAGCAGTCAAATAATTCAGTGCAACTGCTTAAGAGGTGAAAATATATCTCTCTGTCTGCAGCACCAAGCACACTACAAAGCAATGCCTGCATTGGTGTTATCTTGTGCCATGCAAAACCTGACAATTTCATTAACTGAAAGTACAAGAAATGGAGGAAATAGAGTTACAGGCTTTATCAACGACAGTTGGTGTGGGGGTGGGGGGGATCCACATTCATTGAGCAAAGAGTACACTAAGTGTCCTGTGCATTGTCCAGGGAACTGATGTGGTGGAGGAATTGGAAAAAAGGAATGGCATACTTACCAAGAGGCAGGGTGTGTGGAGGTATAATCCAGGTTGCTGTGGGAGTCGATGGATTTGAAATAGATATTCATAGAAAGTTTATCCCCTGAGATGTAGTCAGAGAAGTCACAGAAGTGGAGAAAGGTGTCAGAAACAGGCCAGGTAAATTTAAGGGCTAGGAAGTTCTGCCTCCTCTGGTTTTGGAAATTGTGGGTCAACTCATATTACATTTTAGGCACTAATGACTTTTTATAGCTTTATCCATACATTTAAAACACATATTTTGAAAGCCTCCTCTCCCAGCACACCCTTGGGCTGGACTTAGCTTTGTTCATACATGCAACCTCCGCAAAATTCTCCCATTCTATTTTTTTTATGATATCACCACTAGAATTTACTTTAACGCACCAGCAACTCATCTATCTTCACAAATATGGGTTGTAAATGTCAATTAATAATTTGGCTGTGGGCATAATCCTCCAATGTCATTCTCAATTTGTTGCTATTAAATTAACTAGTGTATTGTTAAAGGTCACCCAAGTTAACACAGTTCAGGAGTTGAAAGAGGTTTTTGTGGTTCTAATGGCCACAGTATCATCCATTTATGCAGTAAAATATTAGACAATGTAAATAGAAAATATTAGAAATGTTCAGCAGGTAAGGCAGCATGAGTGGGAAGAGAAATAGTCAACGTTTCTGGTTAAAGACCCTGTTCTGAGATTGCCCCTCGCTCTCTTCTAACAAAGTCTTCAACATGAAACGTTGGCAGGCTGAGTATTTCCACCGTTGCTTTTTTTATTATTTTAGATTTCGAACATATACTTTTTTGTTATTTTCAAAATGTTAGACAAGGTGGATGTGAGACTTGAGTGCAATCTCTCTGATATCTTTTACAGTAATACCTCAAGAATGCTGGTCATTGAGAATGGCAATCGTGCAATATTTAACAAAATCGTGGTGTTAACTCAATTACAAAATATATTTCCCTCTTGGCTGGCATCCTCAAAACCAAGCCTGCTGCTTAAGCAGAACTGACATTTGTGGGTTTCCTCCGGGGAAGTATTTGTACCTCTCTCTTGGAATTGTTGAAACAGGACTTGGGAAGTAAACCTTGATTGCTTCACATTTACCGACTGAGGTTGTCACTCAGTGATGTAATGTAGGCGGTTTCAGTAGGAGCCCACGGCTGGACCACTGACCGAGTTGGAATGCCACGTCCTTTCATTTAAGTAAAGGAAATGGAAAAATAAATTCTATTTTAATTGTTTAAGAGATCAAAACTAATTGAACAATGCCAAAAAATAGATGAGTAACCATTATGGTCAGAATGACATATGTAGTTATAACTTGTGGCTCAGCTCATATTTCCCTCTTTGTAGTCCGATTCTCACAAAGAACAATAACAAATTAAGTAATGCTCAAGGCATCTGAAAAACCATAGCATTGCCAGATAACAGTAAATGGATTAAGGGAGTGATTTGCAAATGCATGTCATCGTGAAAAATCTTTGTCTCATATCTAGTTGCTCTGCAATTATTTTGTGGATTGGGGGAAATAATGACCCTGATTTCTGTACCAGCACAATCTAGAGACCTCTGTGAGAATATGCATACAATTAGCACAAAGTGATTCTTGTATTGCCAAATTACTTGGAGAAAAACACACAGGATCTCAGCCGATCTTGCATCATCCATGGGAGGTAGAGATCTATTTCAGGCCTGAGCCCTTCTTCAAGGAATAAGCAAAAAGCAGGAAGGTGTCAGAATAAAGATTTGCTAGTTAGACAAAGTACCACAGGGAAAATTTTGCATGGTATTGCAAGCTGTAAGGAGAGCAGCAAGTTAAAGAGATCAGCAGGCAATAAACTCCATGAACAGATACCTGCAACTACTGTGTAGGCATCGAAATAAAAAGAATGAACTTTGCACAAAACTCCATCGTGAAATAACAAGGACATGTTGGTGAACTCCAGTGCAATATTGATTGTTGAAGTGTAGGAAGGTGACATTTTACCAATAAGATATGAATTGAGAATTAGTTTTCGTTCTCAGGAGGATGTGGGGAGCTTTTTTGGAAAAGGAGCAAAGTGTTTAGCCCAATATTCTTGTTGAAATACTTCAGCAGATTATCTTCCCTCTTCTCTCTGCTGTTTCTGCAACTTGGTTTTGTTTCTGGGCATTGTTGCATATTATTGCTATGTGCAGGTCCAGCTTTCTGATAAGAGGTTCAAGATCACAGTTTATAGGCCTGCATCTGGACATTTGCTAATAGAAGCAACATTAACTCAAATTACAGTGTTAAGGGTCCATGATCATTCTAACACATTAAACCTCAGCTTATTTATTCTTAGGTCTGCTGCCAATGTCCAGCTTTTCACTTCCAAGCCCAGTGACTTGGAGAGTTTTAATTTTTTTTTAATTTAGTGATTCAGCGTGATAACATGCCCAACTTTTCCACAAGCCTGTGCTGCCTGGATACACCCACTTCACCAATTGTTGATTACACAAAAAGGCTGGAGAAACTCAGCACATCATGCAACATTCTTTATGTAGCAAAGATAAAGATACATAACGTGGCTAATTGCCTTTGGAAATTTGGAGCAAACTGGAGCACCTGGAGGAGACCTACGCAGATAGGGGGAGAACATACAAACTTCTTACAGTGGTGGATTCAAACCTGGGTTTCTGCCGCTGTGATCTCTTTGGCTTGGCTTCGCGGACGAAGATTTATGGAGGGGGTAAATGTCCACGTCAGCTGCAGGCTCGTTTGTGGCTGACAAGTCCGATGCGGGACAGGCAGACACGGTTGCAGCGGTTGCAGGGGAAAATTGGTTGGTTGGGGTTGGGTGTTGGGTTTTTCCTCCTTTGCCTTTTGTCAGTGAGGTGGGCTCTGCGGTCTTCTTCAAAGGAGGTTGCTGCCCGCCAAACTGTGAGGCGCCAAGATGCGCAGTTTGAGGCGATATCAGCCCACTGGCGGTGGTCAATGTGGCAGGCACCAAGAGATTTCTTTAGGCAGTCCTTGTATCTCTTTGGTGCACCTCTGTCACGGTGGCCAGTGGAGAGCTCGCCATATAACACGATCTTGGGAAGGCGATGGTCCTCCATTCTGGAGACGTGACCCATCCAGCGCAGCTGGATCTTCAGCAGCGTGGACTCGATGCTGTCGACCTCTGCCATCTCGAGTACTTCGACGTTAGGGGTGTAAGCCGCTGTGATAGCATTGCGCTAAGCATACTGCCCTTGCACATATGGACCACATCACTCTGTGCTTCAGAGCAACTCATTACTGGTGAACAAAAACAGAAAATGCTAGAAGCAATCATCAGGTCAAGCAAAATTAGTTACAAGAGAAACAGCTGACATTTCAGATCAAGAATTCTTCATCCAAATTGGAAATGACAAAAGAAGCACATTCTGTTACAGAGAGGGGAAGGTGCAATCCCCATTTGGGAGAAGACAGAAAAGAAAAAAAACTAGAAAGGGAATGGACAGGATACCTGACCTACTGAATACAGATTTTTTTTTGAGCTTATGAGGCCACGATGGACTATCTCACAGTTTGTGACTGGTAAACCACATGACCAAGAGGAATAGTCAGACATTACCAGTTCCAATGGAATCTTTGTGGCAGGGTTTTGTTGATGACATAGACCTCACTGTTGGGTCCTTGTTAGCACAGCGGTGAGAGAAAACCTCAACATTCTACTTTGATATGATGTATGTGAGTGACCTATTGACCAGATACTTGCAAGCTATGGCATGGAATGCAGGCGGTTACATCCTACGAGACAAGGCCAAACACCATAAATGGCTGTGATGCTTCACGAGCTGATGAGCTGAACACCTTTTATGCTCACTTTGAAAATGAGAACTCAACTGTACCAATGAGAATCCCTACAGAAGCTGGTGGCTCTGTGAAATCCATCTCTGAGACCAACATCAGAACATCCTTCAAGAGTGTGAACGCTCACAAGGCGTCAGGCCCTGATGACGAACCTGGCGGAGTACTGAAAATCTGTGCCAACCAACTAGCTGGAATGTTCACGGAGATTTCCCACCTCTCATCTCTGCCGTCAGAAGTTCTCGTCTGCTTCAAAAAGGCATCAACCATACCAGACCCAATAAGAGCAGAGTAAGCTGCCTCAATGACTAATACCCATTAGCGCTCACATCTACTGTGATGAGATGCTGTGACAGGTTGGTCATGGCCAGAATTATCTAGTACCTCAGAAGACCTAGATGCACTACAATTCGCCTACTGCCACAATCGCTCCACAGCAGACACAATCTCACTGGCCCTCAGCACAGCTCTCGATCACCTAGACAATGGCAACATGTACATCAGGCTACTCTTCATCAACTACTGCTCAGCTTTCAACATCATCATAACATCAGTACATTTCAACAAGCTCCAAAACCTGGGCCAAGTGGATCCTTGACATCCTCATCGAAAAACCACAGTTGGTATGAATTGGAAACAATATCGTCTCCTCCGTAACAATCAACACAGGTGCATCTCAAGGAAGTGTGCTTAACCCACTGCTCAACTCATTCTACACCCATGACGTGTGGCACAATTATAATTCCATCTACATATTTGCCAATGACAACAGAATTACAAACGGCAAGAGTGAGATAGATCAGCTAGTTGAATGGTGTCACGGCAACCATCTTGCACTCAACGTTAGCCAAACTAAAGGACTGATTGTGGGCATCAGGAGGAGGAAATCAGGAGAACATGAACCGATCCTCACTGAGGGGTCAGCAGTGGAAACGGTTAAGAATGTTAAATTCCTGGTTGTCAATGTCATCTGTCCTGGGGCCTCCTTGTCAATGCAATCTCAAAGAAGGCTCTACCATGAGGAATTTGAGGAGATTTGGTTTTTCAAAAAAAGACGCTTGCAAAATCTCTACAGGTGTACCATAGAGAGCATTCTGACTGGTTGCATTACTGTCTGGTAAGGAGGTGCCAATGCACAATACAAAGTGTTATTTACTGGCCAGCCCCATCATGGACATCAGCCTTCCCTCCACTGAGGACATCAACAAGAGGCAGTCTGTTAAGAAAGCAGCCTCTATCCTCAAGCACTCTCACCATCCAAGCCGTGCCCTCTTCACACTACTGCCATAGGAAGGAGAGCTTGAAGACAAACAGCCAACAGTTCAAAAATAGCTTCTTCCCCTCTGCCATCAGATTTCTAAATGGACAATGAACCAGACACTACCTCACTTTCTTCTCTTTTGCACTAATTTATTTATTTTTAAAGGTAACTGACAGCAATAGTTATACTGTAATGCTGCCGCAAATGAATGAATTTTGTAAATTCTGATTCTGCCTGTTCCAGGTAACTTGCTTGTTAGTTCATTGTTTCAGTTGGACCATTACTAGTAAATGCACACCAGATCAAATTGTTCAGCAATAAGGAGTCTTTATTCATAATAAAGCAAATTCTACTAGAGACCCTTTTTGCTAAAATTATTGGTGATCTGAATAACTTGTTATTAAAAAAGAACATGTTTTAAATTGTAGCTAAACACTGTTGATTTCGTTTTCAAAGTTAAAAATTGCTTTGTAAATGATTAAACCAGCAAACAATGCTAGGCAGCCTCAAAGATCCAATCAACCAAACAGATCACAGATCAATGAAAATGCCAATAGAGGTACTCAGTGTTTGAAGATACCTTTTTTTTATGCTGGCCTTCATCAGAGCATTGATTCTAGGGACCTCACCTTACAACTGTACAAGATGTTAGTGAGGCCACACCTTGAGTATTCTGCACAGTTCTGGTCATCCAGCTGTAGGTAAAGTATCATTAATATGGAAAGGGGGCAGCAAAGGATCCTGACAATGTTACCAGGATTGGTAGGCTTAAGAAGAGGCAGGGACTTTTCTCCCTGGAGTAAAGGAGGCTAAGAGGAAAGGGGGGGGCAACGGCAGGGGTGGACAAGGGGAGATCTTAAGAGGTTTAAAAAATCATGGGACATAGATAAGGTAAATAGTCATAGTCTTTTCCCACAGTAAGAAAATCTAAACCGAGAGGACATAATTTAAGATGAGAGGGGAACGATTTAAAAGGGACGAGAAGGATGCTTTCTTCAAGCGGAGGATGGTAGATATATGGAATGAGCTGCCAGAGAAAGCATAGATGGGGAATATTGTAGGATTTAAAAGTCATTTAGACAGGTACGTGGATAGGAAGGGTTTAGAATAGTGATTCCCAAAGTGGGCGCTGCTGCTCCCCTGTGGGCAGTGGAAAGATCCAAGGGGGTTGTGAGGAAAAAGGGAGCAATGAATGTTTGTTTTTGATAATGTGCTCTGGATAGGACACGAGCTACATTCACATCTGCAAGGTTTGTAAGAATTCCAAATTATCTTCGAGTTGTAATCTACATTAAAATTGCATTTTAATACACTGACCATCCCCCCCCCCCCCCCCCATTTTTGACCCCAACCATCCACCTATTGAGCTTCCAAAGGCTGATCCTTGTCCCGACCACCCAATCATCGAGTTCCCGGTGGCTGATCCTCTCCCTGACCACCCAAGCATCGGGGTCCCGACGGCTGATCCTCGCCATGACCGCCTGCCCATCAAGCCCCCAACTGTTGAATCTCGTCCTGACCACCTGTCCATTGAACTCCTGTCAGCCCGAAGAAAACATAGTTACAGTGAGATGTAAATTTACCCTTTCATATTGCTAAATAAATCGGTCTAGGAAAAGTTTTACTTGTGAAATACATATGCTTGTATATTGTGTTAGATTACCTGTTGTTTGAAATTTGTGCTAGATCTAATACCAAGAAAGGGGAGTGTGTTCCTTATGTGTGGGGAGGGGGGAGGGAAACGTTAGGCATGTGGCCTGGGAGCCAAGAGGGTGCCAAGCCTGAAAAGGTTTGGGAGACACTGATTTAGAAGAATATGGGTTGAATGCAGGCAAATGGGATCAGCTTGGTTGCCATGGTCAAGATTGGCTGAAGGGCCTGTTCTCTGCTATAGAACTCTTTGAGATCAATGTTTAAGTTCCTTTTCAGAAGGGAAGTTTGGACGAAAGCAGCCTACTTAGTTTTCTAAACCTGTTTCACTACTTGTTAAGGCTTGGATGTTCTGCGTTACTTCATGTTTACCCCATATCTCATTCAAAAATGTCAATCTCAGATTCAAACTGAACTTTCTGATCTTTGACCAGTTATTATGCATATGGCTTTATTCCTGCAAGACTTGGCTTTCATTTTTGGACACTTGTCCAATATTCCAAGAATTCTCGGAGATGCAATGAGATCAGCCTCAACTGCACTTCAAGCATGTCCCAAATTTCTATTTTGGAATTATTATTTTGGCAGTGATTCCTTAAGTCATTTTATTAAATTGAGGACTTAATGGGCCTTTATTATTCTGACATTATCAGTATTAAGTCCAAAAAAAAATTCCAGTACTCTGTTCAGATACTCTGACAACAGGCAGTTTTACAAACGTTCCAATTCTGTTTTATTTCCTGAGAATAACAGTTGTTTCCCGACTGCCAATTTTATCATGGAAATGGAGGAACAGATGAGGAGCAGTTTTCTTGTCCTGTTTTGCAACGTGATGTCTTGCAAACCTTCGAGATTCTTGAGAAATTACAAAATAACCTTTGATGTGTTTGCAGCACATTGTTTCAGAAGAATGTTTTATCGCAAGGTAACCAGTTTTTCCTCAGCTTATTAGGTGCTGGACTGAAACCAACAGCATGGGCCAGAGAAAATTCCTTGAAGTAATAAATCCTTCTCTTCAGGCAAAGCATATTGTCTTTTTTTTTTGCCAATAGCACAGTGTAATACCTACTGAGTTCCAGTCTCCCCAAAATACAATCGGGCTGGTGTCTCTGGGAACTTACTGAACAGCTTTAACTGCTCTGACTTCATTTGCTTTCTCTGCTAATGGTCTGTGCTGGAAGTTGCAAGATGCTGCTGTGATGTTTGTGATGTGTATTTCACACTTGTGTGCATGTAGGATCACAACAACAGGTGTGAGCGTGAGCACGCGCTCGTCAACACACATACTTAAACATTCCTTTTAAAAACTTTGGGTTGCGGTATTGCAGCCTCTGTTCCTCAGAATTACCTACGACCTGACATTCAATCTTGTGAATGTAGCTATAAATTGATCTATTTGTCTTGGGAAATATGATAGGACATGTGAATTGTGTGAACAATCTATTATTTTTGCCCAAAAATATACTGTATTCACAAAAAAAACCATTCAAAGACTTTTCACATCTTTTATGACATATCCATACATTTCCATCAACCTTGTTACATACATTGTTGAATTACATTATTGCCACAATCTGTATTATGTTGAAACAATTAATAACATCTGCTCAGCAGTACTTTGACATTTTTATAGAGAATGCCATGTAGTGCTACTCACCCCGCCTTTCTGGCATGGTGACTCATTTAGGAGCCCAAAGTGTGGTCTGCCAGGAAGAAGAAATCTTAATCTGTGGGAAAGGGATGTGAACTGTCCTTCCCAGCACTCATTACACGCTTGCACAAACTTTCTGGAAGTACAGTAAGTAAGGCTGCATATTTCATCACATGCAAAATAGATGCTCTGGAACCAGATCCTCTAGATCACAAATATATATTTTAAAAGGCACCCTGTTCCTTTCCATTATTACACTGAACCAGCGCCAAATACGAGATGCCTGGAAATGGTCCTCAGTAAAGATGTACCATTGTTTCACCATCTGAGTTTAAAGTACTAGTGTATGTTGGTTGTCAAGATTCCTTTATTGCCATCTAATAAAAACAGCTCAATATTATATGGAATTTGCTTTTGTCTGCCGTAAGATGGAGAGATTCGCCATTGGCAGAAATTGCCTGAAGTGCCTCTTGCAGTCATAGAAAGAGAAGCGAAAGAGAGCCCCCGAGTGTTTGTGGGTTCACCTCCAACGCTCGTGCAGCCGCAGAGTCCAGTCCAAACCATCAGCAGCCCAAGTTCCAGACCTGAACGTCCAACATGATCTATGTTGCTCTATGCCTTTTTTAAAAAAACTGACCCTGCATGGAGTGGCCAAATCTGGAGCATTTTTCTGAAGGTTGGCTTGTTTAATCATGCATTCAGTCCTTTGTAGGTTGGAGAAAATAGCAACAGTGCAGGGAAACTAAAAGATAGCCATTAAGGGCCAAAAAAGTTGTTGGACTATTTGTTAAGCTAACAGCCAATCTGTTATTTTGTGGCCATTTTCTTGACGGATCCCAGTGTTTAGTGCCTGGGGTAGAGAGATGCATTGTTTAATTTAGGCCAGACAAACTCAAATAGTCTTCATCGGTCAAATCCTCTACCCAGAAAACTGAGTGGTGAATGTACGCTGCCCCTTCTCTCAGCGTGGAGATCAAAGGGGAACTCAGCTCAACCTGTTAACTCACCTTCTCTTAAGCAGCAACCAGTTTGCCTTTCTTCTTGCTCTTAGTTTGTTAACTTCCAGCATTTCATGTAAAACTATTCTGTTTTTCTGTATTGATTAACCTGACATTTCCCCACATTTGGTGACTTCTTGTTCTTAATCCAGACTTGGCCACCTTGTGGAGACTGTCCAGGAGATTTGGAAATTGCAGAAGATGTTAGAGCTTAAGCGGTTTCTGGATAGACACAGGAATACGCAGGGAATGGAGGGGCATATATGGGCAAGCTGCAGAGTCTTAGTTTAATTTGGGCATCAAGTTTGCCACAGACATTGTTGGCTGAAGGGCCTGGTCCTGTGTTGTACATTTCAATGCTCTGATTGTTCTTCCTTTCTCCAAACCCAAATATTGTTACTGCCAGAAATTGTGTCTGCACAAATTATGAGTCCATTTTGCAAGCTTTTTCAAGCTGATTCAGTAGATAATGGCGCCTTTGATTAAAATGTCATGGGTTCAAGAAAGAGTCCTGCATTTTCAGACTTGCCTTGAGTTAGGATGAGATCAGCATCCCAAGACATTTATTTGAAAAAAAATGAAGTGCTCGTAACATTCAAACAATGCTTGCCTATGTAATTTCTAAAATAGTTGCAAAAATTCTGAACACCAATTCTATATGTCCAGCTAACTGGTGGATTAAACGAGAAAGGAATTTTAACAGTTGAAAATGTATAGATAATTATAAAATCAAGGAGCATGGACATTGTGAATAGTTCCAGCCTTCTACTCAGTGTAGGGGAGTCTACAACCAGAGGGTGCAGGCTTAAAGTGCGATTTACAAGGGATCTAAGGGGAAACTTTTTGCACAGAGATGGAACAAGCTGCCAGAGGATCCTGTAGAGGTGGGTACAATTAAGACTTTTAAAGGGGTCCAGTAAAATCCCTGTTACCTGGAATTCAAGAAACTGGGAGCCTCAAGCAACTGGCAAAAAAAAAATCAAAAATAAATAGGTTAAAAAAATACAGAAGTTTATAATTGGCGCGCTTTGTCATTAGTTCACCTATCACGCAGCATGCAACCTCAAGCAACTACGAAATTCACTAATCTAGCAATCCCCATAGGTGCCAGATACCAGAGGTATATGGATAAGGAAAGTTTAGAGGGATATGGAGCAAACACAGGCAAATGGAACTAGTTCAGGCAGGCAAGTTGGAGTAAAGGGCCTGTTGTAGCTCTGTGATAATGCCAATGTCTGAAGTGATGCCAGATAGATAGGTGAAAAACGATGTGGCAGTGGAGAAGACCACCCCTCCTCCATACAATCAGGTGCTATGTCTTACAGTGACCGATGCTAAGCAAAGTCAACCCAAGAAAAGTTGGTGGACTGGATAACATTCCCAGCAGATTGTGTTCAGAGGTTGTGCGGTCAGCTAGCAGATCTCCTCACCAACATCTTTAACATCTCCCTGAGTAGCGCTGTGGTCCCATCATGCTTCAAAACTGCCACTATCCTCCTTATGCCAAAGAAGTCGTCTGTGTCCTACCTCAACGATAACCGCCCTGTCGCATTCATGTCCATTGTCATGAAGTGCTTCAAGAGGCTCATCATGGGGCACATCAAGCCCCTGCTGTCCCCCCCTCACTGGACCCCCTACCGTTTCCATATAGATCCAACTGCTTAATGGATGATGCTATCACCACCGCCCTATGTCTATCCCTCACCCACCTGGAAAATAAAGACTCGATATGTTCAAATGCTGTTTATTCAACTCAATCATACCTCAGTACCTGATAAGGAAGTTGAGCCTGTTGGGTCTAAACACTTCCCTCTGCAATTGGATTCTCAACTTCCTGATGGGGAGACCTCAGGCCATCCGGATCCGAAACAGCACATCCAAGACTACACACTGAGCATGGGGGACCCCAGGGCTGCGTGTTTAGTCCACTGCTCTTCACCCTGCTGACCCACGATTATGCAGCCAAGCACACCTCCAACTATATCATCAAGTTTACAGATGACCCAACAGTGGTGGGCCTTATCAGTAAGAACGAGGAGGCAGCAGACAGAGATGAAGTGAAGACATTAACAAACTGGTTAAAAAAAATGAAAGAGATGTTTGTGACCTCAGGAGGGCCCGGAGAGATCACACTCCCCTAATCGTTGATGGGTCTACTATTGAGGTCGTCAAGAGTATCAAGTTCCTGGGAGTGCACTTGACGGAGTGTTCCCTTAGCACCAACTCCATAGCAAAGGAAGCCCAGCAGTGCCTCTACTTCCTGCAAAGGCTGAGGAAAGTTCATCTCCCACCCTCCATCCTCACTACATTCTACAGGGGATGTATTGAGAGCATCCTGTGCAACTGTATCACTACCTGGTTTGGAAGCTGTACCACCTCAGACCGCAGAGGATAGTGAAGAAAGCAGGAAAGGCCACTGGGGAACCTCTTCATAGCATGAAGGACATCTACTACACTCGATGCATGCAGAAAGGAATCTACATTGTGAAAACTCCACACATCTCACATGTAAACTGCTCTCCCTTCTGCCATCTGGCAGGAGGTACCATAGCACTCGGGACCTTGCGTCCAGAGTGGGAAACGGCATGTTAATATGCTCTATGGTCTTGGGGAAAGGCAGTCTCATCCTACCATGCGAACAATAAGTAAAGTTGGCTTGACTTGAGAACTTAACCTGAAACAGTACAGTAATATATTCTGAGGCATGAGATAATGGCTAATTCAAAATATGACTCAATGTCCATTGCGTAATTAGCATAGCTGAGCAGAGATTGAGAGATTTGGTTACTTGCACATGATAGGAAAAGCTGACTGATTGCCAGTTTATGTTAGTTTTCCTACCTCAGTCTCCTTTCCTCTAGCTCCCATACCCGGCTTAGCCCTCTGCCCTATCACTTCGGCTTCTCTCTCTTCTATCCTCCCACCAGTATCCACCTCGCTTCCCCTCCTCCACCCTCCCCCTTTCTCCTCCCCCCTCCCCACCACCTCACCTCCCCCCCCCCACCTTTTTATTCAGATTTCTACCTGCTTTTCCACATTCCCTTCAAAGGGCTCAGGCCCGAAACTCCAATTAACTTTACTTCCCATAGGTGCCCGAAAGTCCAATTAACTTTACTTCCCATAGGTGCCACATGACCTGTTGAGTTTCTCCACCATTTTTGTGCATTTCAAATAAACAGAGCTTTGATCTAAAGGAAAGCACTTCCAGCAATACAAAATCCGCTCAATGCTGAATTGTGTTTTCAGAATTTGATGGTTGATTTTAACTCTCCAACATTTACATCTTATTTTCCCTGCTGTCTTTCAAGAACTTGGACATGAATTCCTTTATTAAATGTAGTGGTGGAGACAAGGGCAGTTGTAACATTTCAAAGGTATGGACATATACATGGATAGGGAAGATTTTAGAGGGATTTGGGGAAAACACAGGCAAATGGAACCAGCTTGGTCAACGTGGACAAGTTGAGCAGAAGGGCTGTGATTCATCACGAGGAGTTGAGACTGATAATGAAGAGCTTTGCTATTCCTATATGTCACATTTTAAATAACACAGTATCAATCAACTTTCAAATCAAAAACTGGAATATGAGCAGATTAAAATAATATATAAAAAACAGCAATTTTGTATATTTTATTTAATCTTGTCCTTTATCTTATTTTGTTTCTTTTTGTGTCTGATGTACTTGATTTCACAGTCCAAACCAAAGGTCAATGATCCAGTGATCATCAGGGGATCAGAGATGGAGAGGATGAGCAAATTTAAATTCGTGGGAGTCTCTATTTCAGAGGGCCTTTCCTCAACCCAACATACGAATGTGTATTTAAAGCAGAGATTGAGAGGTATTTGATCAATATGGGCAGAAAGCCAGGGAGAGGGGCTGAGTGGGAGGATGGATCCGTTTATAATTAGAATGGCGGAGCAGACTCAATGGGCTAATGGGCCTACCTCGGCTCCTATATCTTGTGATTGCCATTTTTCTTTTGTATTTCATATATCTCATAGATTAAGAAAATACAAGATACATATTGATTTCTTGTGTGCCCACATTATTGATATCAAGGTCCCAGGTACCCCATTGATACCTTTGGGCTGTTGCCAGCTTACATTTCCAGCAGGTTAAGGATAATGTCATTTTGTTATATTGAGTTAGATGAAGCTACCTGACAGTATCTAATTAATTTAGTTTCAGTTCCACTGCCTACAATAGAAAGGCCATAAAATACCAATAGCTTTGCTCATCCTGCTTTTGGGCTGTATTATTTTATTGAATACTTTATTATAGTCATCGTGGCTATCTCTCGAAGTCGAGGATGATGCTCTTTGTTCCATTGATTGATTTATGGGCTTTCAAGTGGCTTATAAGTCCAATCTTAGAAAGTGACCCACAGAGCAAAGATACCTGTGTGTGTATTTGTTTAACGTGGCACTCCAAGAACCACATGATATTTCACAATCAACTGACTAATCCCAATGGCATGAAACCCACAATGATTGGAGCTGATGGATTTGTTGCAGCATTCGTCTGACTTCACAGCCATTGAGTTTGAAGTAACTTCATCTTCCTGTTTCACCATTGAGGTCTTGGTTGGATTGTTCTTTGTCAGCGACCTCACCCTCGACTTTTCCACAACGGTTGGCCCTACTAGGAGCAGAGCTCCAGATGGTATCACTCTTGGGATCTCAGGACCACTCAAACTTCCCCACCATGACAAGATGACAATCCAGGGAGAAGCAATTGCTGGAAATCAGGTTGCACCAACTGTACTACTAGATTCACACAAAGCTAAATAAGCAAAAAAGATGCGATTAAGGGGAATAATAATGTAAAAATAATGATTAAATCATTAAGTTCTGTCAAAATTAACTCAGGTGGAACTATTTAGTGTTCTACAATTCACACAATTACGACCCTACTGGGTCGGTGATGGTCCAGTGAGGGGCTCTGTGGCCAGTGAGGAACATGGAGTCAGTGGACTGTTGGTGATTTAAGGTGAAGACCCTTACAGGCTGCTAGTGACTGCAGTCGTAGGACTCACACCAGGCTGTGGACTGCTGGAGGCTTGCTCGAGACCGGGTGAAGGGGTAGCAGGCATTGGAACCTGGATGTGAGAGAGCGCTGAAGGCTTCCTGATCACGTTGAAGGTCTGGATCTGGAGCTTGGGCTGTTGATGGTTTGGACTGAAGTCTGTGTGGCTGCAGTAGTGATGGAGGTGAATCAGGGGCACTGGGGCAATTTCTGTTGATGGGGAATCTTTGACTGCCTTATGGCAGACTGAAGGTGATTTTTGTAATATTATATTTGTAAAAGAATCTTGATTGTACGAATCGGATCATTTTCGATTTTTCTTCCTGCAGAACTTCAGAGTCAAACTTCTAAGCTGTTTGGAATGGAGGCTGCTTTGTTTGTGCTCAATGGGACAATGGCCAACCTGATTTCAGGTCAGTGTAATAACAGTAAGACCCCCCCCCCCCCCACCTTCAAGCTTTTAAAACTACTATTGTCCATAATGGAGTTCAACAGGAAAAAGTTTCTGGGGTCTTTGGCAGACTTCATAAAGACTATGAAGAACCGGTATGGACTTGAAGGGCCGACATGGCCTGTTTCCGTGCTGTAAACGGTTATATGGTTATATATAGTAAACCGCATAAATGAATGTTATTTCTTTGATCTCTGGATTCACTGAATGTGCGTCAAAGTTCAGTCTAATTCTACTCTAATTTTTATTGAGCAGTGACATGTTTATTATAAAAACACAATGCTGGAGAAACTCAGCAGGTCAATATACTTTATATGTCAAAGATGATCAACATTTTTGGGCTTGAACCCTTCATCAAGGTAGGCAGGTGCCTGAACAAAATGGTTGGGTGGGGGAAGAAGGGGCAGGGGAGGAGCGCAGTCCTACAGATAGGAGGTAATCAGTGGATAAGGGAGGGAGGGCACACCATCAAGTGGGGTAGCAGGATGGGCTTGTGAATGGAGAGGGAAGGGGGGTGGAGAACTGGAGGAAAATAAGTCAGATGGGGAAGACAGGAAGGAGGCTAGCAGAAACTGGAGAACTCGATGTTAACACCATCCAGTTGGAGAGTGCCCAGACAGAAAATCTGCTCCTCCAATTTATGGGTGGCCTTGGTTTAGCAGTACTTAGGCCAGGGACAGAATTGTCATCGCGGGAGTGGAGCACAGAATTGAAATGGCTGGTCACTGATGGGGACAGAATGAAGGTGCTCAGTGATGGAAAATTAGATGTTGTTGGTGGTCTTGGTTTTACAGAACTTGAGGTATGTTTATCATGAGCCCTGAGCCAGCAATGTTGCTAACAAAATTGTTCAGCGTGATGAAAAGTTTGAGCAGACTTGAGTGAGGTTGCAGTAAAGCCCATGAAATTTCCATTGTCAGAATCTACCACAAGGAGAAGTGTAAGTTTAGGAGTATGATTGTACAATGTACAGATGGAATGAAAGGCTTAATTACTGCAGTTATGCAGGTTTGTTAAATACATAACATCTCTTAAGAAGAGAAAAAGGAATAAGGAAGACATATATCTAATAATAAACATTCACAGTTGATTGTAGCGCTGACAGATCTTTGGTGGCACGTAGAACATAGAAATCTACTGCACAGTACAGGCCCTTCAGCCACAGTGTTATTATCTAATAACCTACTCCAACAACTGCCTAGAATTTTCTTACTGCATACCCCTTCATTTTTCTCAGTTCCATGTACCTAATAGTCTTTTAAAATATCTTCTTGTATGTGCCTTCGCCACTATTGCTGGCAGTGCATCGCATGCACCCACCACTCTCTGGCAGTGCATCGCATGCGCCCACCACTCTCTGGCAGTGCATCGCATGCGCCCACCACTCTCTGGCAGTGCATCGCATGCGCCCACCACTCTCTGGCAGTGCATCGCATGCGCCCACCACTCTCTGGCAGTGCATCGCATGCGCCCACCACTCTCTGGCAGTGCATCGCATGCGCCCACCACTCTCTGGCAGTGCATCGCATGCGCCCACCACTCTCTGGCAGTGTATCGCATGCGCCCACCACTCCCTGGCAGTGCATCGCATGCGCCCACCACTCTCTGGCAGTGCATCGCATGCGCCCACCACTCTCTGGCAGTGCATCGCATGCGCCCACCACTCTCTGGCAGTGCATCGCATGCGCCCACCACTCTCTGGCAGTGCATCGCATGCGCCCACCACTCTCTGGCAGTGCATCGCATGCGCCCACCACTCTCTGGCAGTGCATCGCATGCGCCCACCACTCTCTGGCAGTGCATTGCATGCGCCCACCACTCTCTGGCAGTGCATCGCCTGCGCCCACCACTCTCTGGCAGTGCATTGCATGCGCCCACCACTCTCTGGCAGTGCATTGCATGCGCCCACCACTCTCTGGCAGTGCATTGCATGCGTCCACCACTCTCTGGCAGTGCATCGCATGCGCCCACCACTCTCTGGCAGTGCATTGCATGCGCCCACCACTCTCTGGCAGTGCATTGCATGCGCCCACCACTCTCTGGCAGTGCATCGCATGCACCCACCACTCTCTGGCAGTGCATCGCATGCACCCACCACTCTCTGGCAGTGCATTGCATGCACCCACCACTCTCTGTCTGGAAAAAACTTACCTCTTTCGTTACTGCTATGCATACTCCCAAACAATTTAAAACCATGGTGTTAGCCATTTCTGCCCTATGGCTTTTTTTAAATCCTCTTCCCATTCATACATTCAATGCCCCACATCACCCTTCATCCTCCATCATTCCAAGCAGAAAAGATCAAATTCACTCAACCTCTCTCATAAGGCATGCTCTCCAATCCAGGCAATCTCCTCTGCACCCTCTCCATTGTATCCACACCCTCCCTGTAGTGAAATCACAAGAATCAAATGCAGATTCCAAGTTGTAGTCCAAGACTTCATAAGAAAAGTAATACAGTGAAGAAGAGTCTGATAGCTTTTGGGGGAACATTTATTATTGAACCTAGAAATGCCAGATTTCAGGCTTCTGTACCTTCCGCCTGAAGATAGCAGCAGGAAGAGAGCATAGCCAGGCTCGAGGGGGTGCTTTGTCATGTTAGCTGCCTTTTTCATGTCGTCGATGTCCAGGAGGTACCAGAGTCCATGATGGACTTGGTTCTGTCTGCCAATTTATGAAACCTGCTACATTCCTGGGCAATTAAATTTCTAAACCAAGACCATGATGCAGTCTGTATTGTGGTTGATCACACGATCTCTATGGGTCTCTGTTCCTCATTCTACAATTCATAGTAGTGAATTTTCCCAAACTCCTTAGAAAGTAGAGCAGTGATTCTCAGCCTTTTATTTCCACAACCATAATTGTATTGAATGGGGCAAGCAAGCTCCTAATTTCTGTTTCAATTGCATTCCAAGAATCCTGCTGGTTTAGTTCCTCTTTTACAACAGTCCCCCACCCCCCATGGTAGAAAAATGTGCAAACATGTTATTATACTGAAAGATTGCCTCTCTGTTAACCACTTCTAAGAAAAATAACAGTCTTCCTGTTGGGCTTGACAGAACCTTGCCATGTCCAAAAGTGGTGTGTGGTTTTAAAGTAGCCTTGCAAGATTTGTGCTTCACTATTTACAAAGAAGAGATTACTCAAGATTACAAAGAAATTGAGCTGTTTGTTATCTTGTTTGTATTGTTGATGAAATGTGCCTGCTGAGTTATGAGAAAATAACCCTTGGGTTGCTGAGTCCTTCACAGGTGTGAGGTGACATGTAAAAATGCATCCTCAAGGCTTGTTGCTGCATCCGGCCTAGTTCTTAGAAAGGCAGGTACTTTGTGTCTTTCTGAGGAGGTTATTTTTGAGACATTTTATGCTTGCTGTGGTGCGCTGTTCGCCAGAATCAGACACACACAAGGTAAAGACTGTACAACAGGCTTTAATCCACAAAGACTTCCACAGAGCCAGGCTGGCTGTAGCTGCAGCAACTCTGAGTGAGGCCTCGGGAGGCCGGCACTAGGCCGGTGGTGTACCATCACACTTGCTGAATCTGAGAGGAAAAAACACAGGAAGCTGGGTCGTGTAGAGTTCGCAACCCCATGTGTGCTTATTTGGAATGATCGTTCTGTGGTGTGTACCCAGTGCGTTTCATTAACTGCACTCCTACAATCTGATAAAGTTTATGAGAAATGACCACAACAGAAGAGAGCTTGTACTTGCAACCTTGAAATAACATGTTGCTTTCAAGAGAGAAGCTACAAAAGAATATCAATGAGTTGAACCATGATGAAACGTTGTAAACCTTTCACACTATTTGGCTGTTGGAGTGTTTAATGCCTTTTCAAAGTAATTGTTTAATTTACACAAAATTGCTGTATTCCTAAATGTGCAAGAAAGAAATGCATATATGCTTAGCTTTGGACTATTGGAAGGGTCCTTTCAAATTAACATATTAAGTAATTGTACCTAAAATTTGCCATTTGCAGGATTCATGTAAAGATATGTTTGCCATAACAGGGTTAAGACAAAGTACTTACTGTTCCTGTCAAAGTTATGAAGATACTTGTGTCTCTATATAAGGCTGGAAAGGGGTACTGATGGTAGCGATCAGCCATGATCTGTAAAATGGCGGTGCTGGCTCAATGGGCCGAAGGGCCTACTCCAGCTCCTATTGTCTATTGTCTATTGTATAGCAGAATCAACCAGGAAAAAAAAATTAAATAATTTTCCATGCCAGGCCCCAGCTACAGCTTCTCAAGCTTAACAAACATTTAGCAATCCAGCTTTGAAAGCTTAATTTGACCCTATGTTAACCCCGTCTGATGGTGAGGGTGGGGAGTGAAGACTTTCACATTTCACACTTGCCTCTGTTCAATGGAGTGTTTGTAAATTGGCCCAGCCTTGATTTTAAAATAGTACTTACTTGTTCTGGATGACCCTACCAGGGGAAATGGGTTCTCTTGATCTGCCCTATCAAAGGTATTTTATAATTCTAAACACCTCATTGTGATCACTGCTCCATGTTTTGAGCTCGAGAGAGGCCCCGGCATTATTATTGTCGTGGACATTGTATAAGATGCTGGTGAGGTACCATTTAGAAGATTGTATTCCATTTCGGTCACCGTGCAACTGGAAGGATGTAGTCAAGCTGAAGAGAGTCCAGAGAAGATCCATGAGGATGTTCCCAGGACTCAGGGGCCTGAGCTACAGGTAGAGGTTGGGCAGGCCAGGGCTTTATTTCTTGGAGTGCAGGAGGAGGAACAGTGATCTCATTAAAGTGAAAGGAATCCGTCGGGTGAACTCAGAGTCTTTTGGCCAGAGTTGGGGAATCTGTAACCAGAGGGCATAGATTTAATGGGGGGGGGGGAGATTTAATAGGAAAATGAGGGGGTAAATTTTTACACAGCTAGTGATGAGCCCAGGGAGCAATCTGGTGGAGGAAATAGTTGAGGCAGGTGCTATTGCAATATTAAAGGAAAATTTGGAGAAATACACTTCTTATAGGACAGGTTTAGTGGGATGTGGGCTAAACACAGGCACGTAGGACTAGTGTGGGTGGGACATTTTGGTTGGCATGGGCAAGTTGGGAAAAGAGCCTGTTTCCTCACTGTGTGACTCTATGAGGGAAGATATTTAAGACTAAGATGAGAAATGTCTTCACTCTAGGGTTGTAAACCTGTGGTGTTCACTACCACACAAGGCCAAGTTGCAGAACCTGGTTTAGTAGGGCATGGATAGATTTCTAGACACACAAGGCATAAAGGTGGACACAAAGCATAATTAACGTAGCGCTTAGTGCAACTCTGTAACAGCACCAGCAAGGAGGATTCAAATCCGACACAGTCTGAAAGGAGTTTATATGTTCTCTCGGTGTCTGAGTGATTTCCTCTAAGTTTACTGGTTTCCTTCCACCATTCAATTGGATGTAATTGGGCGGCTCGGACATGGGCTGAATTATCATGCAGTAATTTTTTAATAAAAGACTGTAGATACTGAATCTGGAGCCAAAACAGAAACTTGTCAAGGAACTCAACAGGATAAGCAGCATCGTGGAGGCAAAAGCATGGCTAATGCTTTAAGTCAAGATTCTTCAAGACTGAGAAAACAGAGGGGAGATTGCTAGTATAAAGTGGTGAGAGGGACTGGTGAGGCAGGAGCTCATCATTTGACTTCAGTACGTAATTCCTCCATTTTCTCCATACCCTTGATCCCTTTAGCTAATATAGGGCCTCATCTAACTCCTTTTTTGAACCTATTTCATGAACTGACCTCAACAGCTTTCTGCGGGAGGGAATTTAAAAAAATTTAAACCCTCCGATTCAAGTTGAGGGTTTTATTTTTGTCCTTGCTTCTCCTGAGTCAAGGTCAAGAAGTTTCTCTTCTCTTCATCTCGGTCCTAAATGGCTGCCCCCCCCCCCCCCCCCCACCCCCAACCCCCTCCTCATACTGTGACCCCTTATAGTGGATTTTGTTAACATTGGAAATATTCTTCCTGCCTCTAACCTATCCAGTCCTGACTGAATTTTATATGTTTCGATGTGATTTCCCCCCCCCCCTCCCCATTCTTCTAAATCCCAATGTATATCACCTGGTTTATCCAGTCTTTCTTATATGTCAAATCTTCAACCCAGGAGATGTTGAGGGGAAAAGACAAGAAGGGGTGTGGGGAAGAGAGTCAATATAATATTCAGGCAGAATAACCCTAACCCTAATGTGCGGTCATGATCGATTTGAATGGTCGGGAATGGCCTACTGCTATATTTTCATGTTTCACCTTTAACTTCAAAACAAATTCAAATTTTCCTAATCATTTTATTTCAGTTCCTGACAATCTCTGAGGGATTGTATAGGGGTTCACTTCATATAAAATCTCGAATCATAACCACAAGAAACTTTAATAGACATTATGAGTTTGTGTAATCAGTTAATATCTGTACCATGCGATGTCTGGTGTGCTTGTACATAATCTATAAACTGAGATTTTGCAATAAACTAATAAACTAACAGAAAGGAATAACTAAGAAATCTAGGAGACACATTATCCACATGTTCCGTGTGGAGGAAAAATCCAGTAATGCATTAACCATCTTTCAGCTCTGGAACAATTCCAAAGGATTGGAGATTAGCTGATGTAAGCACGCAATTTAAAAATGAAGGAAGAGAAATATTATTGTCCATTTATCCCAAGATCATTTGTTAGGGTCAATGCTCTAATCCAATATTGGAAATGTAACAGCAGAGATCAGGAGAAGACTGACCAGATTAGACGAAGTCAGTATGGATTAATGATGCAAAGCATTTTGTAGATGTAACTAGCATTTGCGATCTTTGTAATTTAGACATACAGCATGATAACAGGCCCTTCTGGCCCATGAGCCTGTGCTACCCAAATACCCCCAATTAAGCTAGAACCCCCATATGTTTCGAAGGGTGTAAAAAAACTGGAGCACCCAACGACATAGGGAGAATTTACAAACTCCTTACAGACAGCTCTGGATTGGAACCCAGGTCGCTGGAGCTGTAATAGGGTTACACTAACTGCTACGCTAACCCTCTCAACCTCGCTACACAAACTGCATCATATGAGATTAGCATGCGAGATTAAAGCACATGTGATTGGTGGTAAGGTACAGACATGGATGGAGAGCTGGTTATCCCCAGGAAATGACTAGAAGTCAAAGTGCCTTTTCCATTGGCAGACACTGACCAATGGGGAATCAGAAGAATCGGTGCTTGTATCACAATTAGTCAGAATACATGTTAATAAGGGAATAAAAATGGCGGGTGCTTATAATTGCCAGCGGCCATGACAGGTTTCGGACTCCAGTGAAACAGAGGACTGGCGCGGGCCATCAGAAAATGGGGAGGCCACCCCTGTTTGAGAAGGAGAAGCAGAGGAGATGATCCACAGGATAGTGATGGCAGCAGACTGGCAAGCAGCTTTGAGGCTGAAGACTGGCAACTCCAGTCAATGGACTCTCACCAGGCTGTGGACTGCAGGAGACTGGCTGAAGGGGCACCAGGCATTGGAACCGGGATGTGAGTAGTTGTTTCTGATCGTGTCAGAGATTTGCATCTAGAGCACAGGAAGCTATGTGGCTGTGGGAGCGCTGGAGGCGAATCCATGAACACTCACTGTCTATGTGGACACACACTCGCAGCATCCATGGAGAGAAATGGACAGGTTCAGCATCGAGTGAGGAAAGGTGTCTTGAAAAAGGGCCTGGGACCGAATTGTTCACTGTCCATTTCTCTCTGTGGATACTGCCTGGACCACCGAGCCCTTCTTGCTTCGCTCTGTTTGCTCACTGTCACAGTCAGTGGCAGGAATTGACCTAAACAGTTTTTGTACGGTGATTAGGGTCATCTAGAAGGGATGTTCATTTCCCTTTTCTCTCTGTGGCTGCTGCCTAACCTGTTAAGTCATTGCAGATGTTTGCCCAAGATTCTAGCATTTGCTGTTGTATTTTTTTCAGTGGTTACAGAGAATCTGGCTCATATCTAAAGTAAGTTTGCTTAATGACTATGTTTCTAAGCTTTACTTTCGTTTAAAGGTTTAGTTGTTCATCTGGATCCCGCATGTCAATGTTAATTAATCCCGACTGGGAAATCTCACAGCATTGAATAATGATTCCTCATTCCTTTGCAGTTATGTGTTATTCCTGGGAGAGGGGATAAGGGCTTATTGTTGGTGATAAGGCACACATCCATCTCTATGAACAGGGAGGCAGTGCACAGGT
Source organism: Narcine bancroftii (assembly GCF_036971445.1). Classification (NCBI taxonomy): domain Eukaryota; kingdom Metazoa; phylum Chordata; class Chondrichthyes; order Torpediniformes; family Narcinidae; genus Narcine; species Narcine bancroftii. Next base: position 356,924,851 of record NC_091471.1, on the reverse strand, counting down.
ATGGTTCACCAACTGCTCATTTCATGCCCCAACAGTAAGCGTAGCTCACTGGAGAATTTGCTTAACATTATCACTCCAGTTTGTCCCTGACTTGAGCAACATTGGATAAATGGTGTTTGGAAAAGTGGAATGTGCTTGACATAAATTAGCTGAAGCAACTATTAATAATACTAAGGGTTAAGAGAACTGCAGGCCTGCTTCAGCTTTCAACATAGCGTGTTCTCACATAGGTGCATGTGTATGTATTCTCTGTGACAGGCACACACGATCATATACATTCTCTTTCTCACACAAACATGCACAATCACATTCTCTCCTTCTTTCTCATCTCCCCCCCTCTCTCTCTCTTCTCCCCCCACCTCCCCCCATGGTGTAACACTATTGTCAGGTGGGACGATGACATCACAGGGCGAGAATTCCGCGTCCAGGAGAGTAATGCATCTGGTGGGCTCAGGAGTAGCAGGCGATGCCTGGGCATGTAGATATTCACCAAGGGTATGTTAAAATAAAGCAGGTTTTGAACACAACTCCAGGCTCAAGGTAGTTTCTATAACAAGCGTGTTTGAACCCAACACAACAGCACCCGCACTTCCCCCTTCGCGTTAACCCCCTTGCACTATCCCCCCACGCTACCCCCCCTCATTTTGCCTCCCTCTCGCTCTCCCCCTTCCCCTCACTCGCCCTCTCTCCCACTCCCCCCTTCTCGCTCCCCCCCCGCCCCTCTCTGCCCTCTCTCCCCAAGCCAAAAACAACCCAATGCCAATGGAAATTCTGTGGTAGGATTTTGAACTCCTTAGCCAAGTTCAAAGAAGGATCTTGGGTCAAGTCTCAATACCGAAACCAACATGTGTGACTCATAGCACAGTACATCACTGGAGGAGTCTTACAGTCAGAGTTCTATCGTTCATGACTGAAGTGTGTAAAATTATGAAGTGGGCAGATAGGGTAGACTGCAAGAAATGTTCCCCCAGATTTAGGCACAGGGATAAGGGATTTGAGGGTTCCATTTCCACCCAAAGAGTGGTGAGTATCTGAGACCCGCTGATTGAGAGAGTGGTGGAAGCAAGAGTTACTGTTGATGTTTACGAAGAGTGTAGACAAGCTCTTATGTCACCACAGCATAGAAAGTTCTGGGCCAAGTACTGGAAGATGGGATTAATATGATGGTTGTCCATTGGTTGGCATTGATATTGTGGGCCGAATGACCTGTTCCATTGCTATATGACTATGTGATGTTGGATACTTCAAAAGTATTATGAATCCTCACATCCCTTCTAAATCTCTTGCCTCTCACTTCATACCTGTGAGATATCACAGGGAAAATATTTTTATTGTTGTTTTCATATATGTCCATCATATCACCCATCCCCCTCGTTTGCTGCAGGGAAAAAAACAACCCAACCAATCTCTGAAGCGCTCCAATCCAGCAAACATCCTGGTCAATCTCCACCTGCAATCGCATCCTTTCCAGCACACACTACACCGAGTGTGGCCTAACCAGGGTTTAGTAAAGGTGAAACGTGGTACCCCTGCTGTTAAAGCCTACGCCACGGCTAATGAGTGCTGCATCTCATGGGCGGCATGGTTAGTGCAACGCTATTACAGAACTGACGACCCAGGTTCAAATCCGCCGCTGTCTTTAAGGAGTTTGTACATTCTCCACATGTTTGTGTGGGTTTCCTCCAGGTGCTCTGGTTTCCTCCCACCTTTCAAAATGTAATGGAATTGTGGGTTAGTTGGTGTATTTGGGTGGCATGGGCTTGTGGGCCTGTTACCATACTAAATTTAAATATTAAAAAAATTAAATGTTAATGTAAAATTCATTGACCTTCCTCATCGTACTATTTCCCTGTTCTGTCACTTAAAGGAATCCTTGTATCTCCATTCCCTTAGTTCAACATTTTATTGGACCCTTACTTGACATTCCAAAAGTCACTGCAGTTATAAGGCTTAAATTCCATCTGCCATTGCTCCACTAAATTAAACATCTGAATAGAATCATGTGAGATTATCCCCCCTCAAATTTCCATGTCACGTGGAAACAATCATCCTGTGAGGAAAGAATGATCTTGAATTCATTACCTCAGGACTTCCCACCGCTTACTGCAGACAGTTGCTTTTATAGTTTAGCTACTTTGGGGTCTTTCAGGAAATCAGTTTGACCCAGGAATGGCAGCGGTCACATGAAGTCCTTGCTGTATTTTTTTTTGCTTTGAGTGTTGTTTTTTCCACTACAGGAAACATTAATCTTGAACATCAAATTAAAAATTGCCAGATGTATTGTGCAGGTGAATTCCTGCCACCATTGGTCCAACAAGGTGCAAGCATTGCTATTCCTGTGAGCTTGCTGCCCTCTGGTTGTATTATATTACATTTCAGTACTGTTCACCACAGAACAGAAAACTCCGTGCAAAAAGTAGGCTAAACAACGATTGGTATTTGTCTCTCTCCCCTTCTTTTACTCTTTAATATGTCTTCCTTCTCAGCTGACAGCAAATCCTGTACGTTTTTAGGGTTAGAATCATGGATTCTAGATGGGATCCATTCTGCCCATTGAGAAAGGTTGTGCTAGCATTGGAGAGGGTTAGTAACATAGGAAGTAGCAACAGGACTAGGCCAAAAATGGCCCATCGAGCCTGCTCCGCCATTCAATACGATCATGGCTGATCTAATTTATGACCTAACTCCACCAGCTGCCTTCTCCCCATATCCTCTAATTCCTCTATCATGTCAAAATTTATCTAACCGAATTTTAAATATGTTTAATGGGGCAGCCTCAACCACTTCCCTGGTTAGAGAATTCCAAACATTCACTACTCTCTGGGAAAAACTATTTTTCCTCATCTCTGTCCTAAATCTACTCCCCCGAATCTTCAGAGATTTACTAGAAAGATACCAGGAATGAAAGGGTTAGCATATGAGCAAGGTTTGTCGGCTCTTGGACTGTACTCATTGGTATATAGAGACATTAAAAAGCTGAAAGGCCTGCGCAGAGTAGATGTGACAAAGTTGTTTCCCATGGTATGACAAGAGGCCACAATTTCAGGATAAAAGGGTGTCAATTTAAAACAGAAATGCGGAGAAATTTCTTTAGCCGGGAGTGCTGAGTCTGTGGAACTTGTTGCCACAGGTAGAAGCAAAGGCATTGGATGTGTTTAAGACAGAAATTGACAGGTATTCGATGAGTCCGAACATCAAGGCTATAGGGAGATGGCCGGGAAGTGGGGCTGAGTGATAAGGATCTGCTCATAATTAAATGGCAGAGCAGACCCGATGGGCTGATTGGCCTACTTCTGCTCATATCCTGTAGTCTTGTGGCTCCGTGCTGATCATTACTAATCAACATTGCATATTATTTTGCAGATTGCGGGAATTCATTCTTGTGTTGTTAAGAATCTTCCAGATGGGACTTTTGATTTGAATGAAGTGGAATCAAATATACATTGTGGTTACTTTGACCCACACCTGGTCATTTGTCTGGAGAAAACACAGAATGTGAAAGGAGGGCGAGTCCTTCTACTTCCCTTTCTCCAAGGGGTGAGGAAACACCTGGTGAAAATCGTGAAGATTTGAAAGCCAGTTTTCATCCAGAGTGGTAATTGAGAGCACCATGGGAAGGGAGGAGGGGAGTGGACATACATAGCCCACTTCCTATGGGTCTTCTATTGCCCCTCAAGACTGTTTTCTACCATCACTGAATGAGAGCAGAGCCATCACAAACTCACAACAGAGGCAAACGTGGATGTTGATCTCAATCCAGAAACTTCAATAAAATCAACCACGATCTGCACAGCACCGATTTTTAATTTGTGAAGAGCTGGGACACAAACTCCACTCTGACAGCATGGGAGGCCAGATTGAACCTGGGTTGTTGGAACTGTGAGCCACTCCCCGCACTTACAGCTTCAATAGTTATCATTAAAACGAGTTCCTGTAAATCACAGGTGGGTTTGGGAGTCAAGATACCTGTGATGCTGGACTGTGTTGAGCGCAGCCAACATCCTAAGGTGACCAGCTAAACCTGAGGACTTTTGTCTGCCAAGACTGGATCCAACCCTGTAAATTTTGCCACACTACCCCCCTGTCCAAAAATAGAATATTGCAGCACAAAAGCAGGCCCTTTGCACCCACCCCCCCCTAATCTGTGCTGAACTATTATTCCACCAAGACCACTAACCTACACCCAGTTCACAGTCCTCCATACCCCTGTTATCTATGCACATGTCCTAATTCTTCCTAAATGTAAAAAATGAGCCCACATTTACTAATTCAGCTGGTAGCTCATTCCACAATCTGCTAGAATGGACAACTTCTTTTATCCGCTCCAATATTGTTAAAACTAATGGACCAAGCAATAGAAAAAAATATTTGTAATGTCCTTGAAATCTATCACCTGTGTCTTTCATAGCATTTCCAGGCAGATTAATACTTAATTCTTGGATGCCCCAGTTCACTTCTGGAAGATTGGAAACTCTTTAGCTTGTGGGTATGTCCACAGATATTAAGGATTAGGACCCTGGTAGTGGGGTAGACTGACAAAGCTCTCTGGCTCTCACCTTGTGAGGTGTCTGCAGGTCTCTCTCAACCCTCCTGTGAGTCAGCAAGCCTCCCTCTCTGCTTCCATTCCAGGTGCGAGACCTAGCAGACACCTATAACTTGCAAGTCCACATGGATGGAGCCCGTCTGATGAACGCAGCTGTTGCTCTGGGTGTCCAAAAAAAAAAAAGCCTCTGAGATCCTGCGGGACTCTGTGTCCATGTGCCTGCCCAAGGTAGGGTTCCTGGAACTGAAGGTGGGAGGGGAAAGGGGGGAGTCGGGGTGATAAGAAGCATGCTCCAAGTGGGTGAGTGAGTCAACAGGCTTGCAATTGACGGCCACCCTTGGATGGGGAGATGTCCCTGAGTGAAAAGTTCTCCCCCGAACCCCGAGGCTGAGGTGGATGTAAGCGAGGGTTCAGCGTAATTGTTCTTTTCTTCCACTCAGGATTAACTTTAAGAAACAAAGATGAAATAGTGAAACTTTTGGAACATAAGGGTTCAATCAGGCAGACGCAGCATGGTTTTAGAAAGGGAAGATCTTGTTTGACAAACTTGTTAGGATTCTTTGAGGATATAATGGGTGCGGTGGATAAAGGGGAACAGGTTGATGTTGTATATTTGGATTTCCAGAAAGCGTTTGATAAGGTGCCACACAAGAGACTTATCAGTAAGTTACAGGAAAGTGGAGTCCGGGGAAGTATATTGGCCTGGATTGAAAATAGGTTGTTTGACAAGAGGCAGAGAGTCGGGATAAGTGGGTTTTTCAGGTTGGCAGAGAGTGGTAAGTGGGGTGCCGCAGGGGTCGGTGTAAGGCCCACAACTGTTCATCATTTACATTGATGACTTGGAGAAGGGGACAAAATGTGGTGTAGCCAAGTTTGCGGATGACACCGAATTGAATGGAAGGGCAAATTGTAATGAGGATGTGGAGAGTCTGCAGAGGGATATAGTTAAGCTGGATGAGTGGGCAAACGTCTGGCAGATGGAGTACAATGTTAGTAAGTGTGAGGTTATCTATTTTGGCAAGAAAAATAAAAGAGCTGAATATTATTTAAAGGGTGAAAAACTACAGCACGCTGTTGTGCAGAGGGACTTGGGAGTGCTTGTGCATGAATCGCAAAAAGTTAGGTTACAGGTGCAGCAGGTTATTAAGAAGGCAAATGGAATGTTGGCCTTCATCGCTAGAGGAATTGAATTCAGGAGTAGAGAGGTAATGTTGCAACTGTATAAGGTACTGGTGAGACCGTACCTGGAGTACTGTGTCCAGTTCTGGTCTCCATATTTGAGCAGGGATATACTGGCTTTGGAGACGGTCCAGAGGAGGTTTACTAGGTTGATCCCTGGGATGAAGGGGTTGACTTATGATGAAAGATTAAATCGTCTAGGATTGTATTCGCTTGAGTTCAGAAGAATGAGAGGAGATCTTATAGAAACATATAGGATTATGAAGGGTATGGATAGGATAGATGTAGGAAGGTTTTTTGAGCTGGCCGGGGAAACTAAAACGAGAGGACACAGTCTCAAGATTCGGGGGAGTAGATTTAGGACAGAGATGAGGAAAAATAGTTTTTCCCAGAGAGTACTGAATGTTTGGAATTCTCTAACCAGGGAAGTGGTTGAGGCTGCTTCATTAAACATATTTAAAATTCGATGAGATAAATTTTTACATGATAGAGGAATTAAGGAATATGGGGAGAAGGCAGGTAGGTGGAGTTAGGTCATAAATTAGATCAGCCATGATCGTATTGAATGGTGGAGCAGGCTCGATGGGCCATTTTTGGCCTACTCCTGTTCCTACTTCCTATGTTCCTATGAGTTTCTTGTTGTATTAATAAGAGATCCATCACTGCCCTAAAGGAAACATTGAGACTGAAGTTTTAACATCCATAAACAGGTTCAGACAGATATTAGGAAAGGAAACTAAATGGTGAATTGATTCCAACAATGAGCAGGGAATGGGATTGGAATAGAGAGCTCTGTTGACAAGTGATGGGTTGCCTGCTCCTGTTATTGTGATTCTCTAGCACAGCAGTTCTCAGTTTCTAACCCCCTCAATGGGAGCCTCTGATTTTTCCCACCCCCTGGGGCCAAGCCCATTTTCTTTTCACCTCATGTATTATAAATACCTTTTTAGGGAGTTGGTAGGAGAGAAGTATGGAGGAAACCAAAATTTGACTATTACATATATATTCGTGTAATAGTCGATCCTGTGTAAGAGTCGACTTCTTTTTGCCCAAAAACGGTGTATTTTGTGTATATCCTGTGTAAAAGTCAACCACTTCTAATTTTGGCCCCAACCACCCGTCCATCCGAGCTTCCATCGCCCCGGCCACAAACCCTCCCCTTGGTTGCCCACCCACCCGAGCTCCCAATGCTCCGACCGCAGATCCTCGGCGACCTGACCATCCTAGTTCCTGATGCCCCAAACATGAACTTACCACCCAGCCATCCGAGCTCCTGACACCCTGAACGACACAGGTAGCTACTGTAGTCAAAAGTAGATTCCATGTAACAGTCGATCCCCAATTTTGATCTGAAAACTAGACTATCACATGAATATGTATGGTAGTTCATGGGGATGGGGACCCATAAACTATGAGCAAAATTCTTGGGTGGGGTATTGCTGGAGTCGAAAGACCAGCAAATCGAATAGATCGCTTCTTGACTTTTTTTAAATAATAAAAAAATTTGCACAAAAAAAGACCTGCTGCCTAGATTTTTAAACCTGCACCACATGGTGGATTTGACTACCTACTATAACAAAGCAAAAAGCTGGCTGAAATAGTTGAAGGTCTTTGCAGGATTTGGGGTATTTGGATCAGTGGTGTTGGTCACAGTCAGACTGTGCTCCAAACATGTTGTCAGGACAAATCTCCCATTAAAATCGGTCTTCCTTTCTCCTTCCTTGCCAATGCATTACGTTATGTTCTCTCGAGCATTGGAATCATCCAGCAAGATCAGCTTGCCTCACTCTGGGATGAAGTCCAGAAATTTTTCAGATTCAGTGTAAGTCCTTGGCTCACGATGAAACAGAACCAACACACTCAAAGCTCCCAGCAACAGGGTGCTTGCACAAATGGCCACAGTGTGTTGGTTCTGTACTGGAGAGAGCCAAAGAGTCATAAGAAATTCACATGCCAAATCATGAATTTCACATTAAATTTAATTTTGTCTATACAGCACGGTAGAAGGCCCTTGCAGCCCATGAAACCCGTGGTGCCCAATTATACCCAATTAACCAGCCAACCCGGTAAGTTTTGGAGTGTGGGAGAAAACCGGAGGAAACGTATGCAGACACTGGGAGAATGTACAAACTCCTTACGGATGATGACAGATTTCAACCTGGGTTACTGGTCCTGAAATAGCAGTGGAATCGAATTTGATTTATTTTAATTGTGAATGAGACACTCCCTGGAGCTGCCATACTGACCAGTGGCAAAGGAATCCAAGTTTCAAGGGAGAGCAGCTTCTGCTGCATGGATATTAATGTGCATGCTTTTGTGTGCACACATGTAGCTGTCACCTGAACTTGCAGTCTCACACACAGCTTCATATGAATGGGATCAGGCACAGGACCTCTTCTCCATGACCTCGACCTCCCTCTCCCTCCCACATGGCTGTTTACACTTAATTTGTCAGCTCCTGAACCTGACCCCTCACCCCACTCATTTCAGGTCAATGTCCAGTTCTGATTGCAAACTGGAGTAAGGCTTGTAAAATTCTCAACAGGAATGGTAGAGTTGTGTGAATGAGGGAAGAGACCTTGAAGCAAGGCAAAGGGAAACCTGTGAATGCCCCTGCCCCCCGCCCCCAAAAGTGACCAATGATCTCCCCATAGTTATAATCAAATGTCACATGACTGGGAGTTGCATCAGAATGATCATTAAATCCTGGAATGCTCAAGGAATATTTTATAAAAACACAGGCATGTTTTCCACTCTGGCCAAATGTCTTTGGAATCTTATCCAGCAGCTTGAGGCTTGTTTCCAGAGCTTTGGAATTTGACTCCAGAAGTCACTGAATGATTACAGAATAGAAGGAGGCCATTTGGACCTCTAAGTCCACATCATCCCTCTCAGTACCACCCCCTGGCACTGCATTCCAAACTTGAACCTGTGTGTGGGGGGGGGGGGGGGGGGAAATAAATTTTGTTCTTCAGCTTTTTTATTGTGTTCCCGATTCCTGCCTCTGAAGTGAACTGTTTCTATCAACTCTTTTGGTAATCTTCCCAAATTTAAATATCTCTGTCATCCTCCTTGTTCCAACAAGAACAATCTCTGCTTCTCCAGTTCATCCACGTAACTGAAGTATTATTGCTGGAAGCCAACTCCTTGCATCTTTCCCAGCATGGCACCCGGAACTGCAGGCATAACTCCCCTTGATCCCAGACCAATGTTCATAAAGGTTTGTTGTGACTGTGATATTGAAATCCCAGGTGCTCCCATCCTATCTGCCATTTAAAGCAATCTAATTTAAATTAAATTTAGGCACACAGACATACAGTATAATAGGCCCTTCCAACCCACAATCCAAATCTTCAGTAACCTACAACCCAGTACGTTTTGAATGTTGGGAGGAATCCGGAGCATCCAGAGAAAATCTATGCAGACATTAGGAGAGTGTACAAACTCCTTACAGACAGCGCCAGGTCACTGGTGCTGTAATAGTGTTTCTCTAACTGCTTTACTAACCGTGCCACCCAGTGCACATATATCCCAGATTTCCCTGTTCTTCTACCTTTCCAAGTATTGAACTCTCTGGCTTACAAGTTGTAAATATTTCACATTTCTCTGTCTTAAATTTCAATTGACATCTTTTCCGCCAGCTTGCCTATATCTCTTGGATGCTATTACTGAGTTAATCACAGCACACTGCATCTCAATGATTTTGAAATTGTGCCCCGGACATAAAAATCTTCAGTAAATGAGAAGAAAACAATAGGACCAACCCCTGAGGCCCTCCTGCCCCCAACAGATTTAAGGGGCAGAATGGCTTTTCCTTCCAGTATTTCTTTTGCCAAATCCCTACAGAAACACAGTACTTGATTGGCTAATCGTGATTTCAGGTATTAAGATGTATGCCTCGCCCTTCTGCGAGGCTGATATTGATGCGGTGAAGACAAATATCTTCAAGCTTACAACCAACCACCCAGGAATCTCAGCCAAGGAATTCTGCGACAGGATGGGGGAAGTGAATGAGGAGGTGGCTACTTTGGGCCCCAGAGTAAGGGTGCTATTGTTCTCTATGTCCGGGCGCACACTGTGTGCTGTTTGGCACGTGGATGTTTCGGAGGAGGACACTGACCTGGCCTTGTGATCGAGAAGCTTGAGGGACGACAAAGCTAACCCGCCACAGTTTGTCACTTCCACCCACAGAAATGAGGATGGTTTTGTAGTTCTAGTCATCAACTTGGCTTTTGTCATTGGAGCTCAAAGTGTACAATGAACAATGCTGCAAATTCTGTAAAACAGCAGGATGACATTAAAATGAGAGCATTTGTGAAACAATCACTGACATCAACATATTTTTAATTAAAATTTCTATTAAACTATCATTTTTCAAATTGGGTTTTGTGAACTCATCATGTCTGTTCTTTGAAACAAGGGTTCTAGATTTCCTTATGTTCAGCTTTGTGTAAAACAAATCAATGTCTCACCATTTTCAAGGACACATCTTATGCTTGACTACAGTGGGGTCTGATCCTGTTCCTGATGACTTGCCAGATTTTCAATGGCTCAATTATTATTGAGTATGTTAATGATAGGTGTTTCACAGACTCTCTGTAAACCTTGGCACTAAGGCCACAGTGCAACCTGCCTGGAAAGTAATTCATGGTTTAAGACCCACTGTTTAGGAGGGTCCTCCAGGGGACAAGCTTTCTTAGGGGGCCTCCTGATGGGATCGGCCTTTTCCAGGATTCCTCGGGTTGTGTCAATGTTCTCATTTCAAAGAAGCTCGAGGATTTGTGGGGGACTATGATCAGGGTTTTGGGGAAGTACTCTAATAAACTGCACACACTTTGAACCAGCCCCTCAATCCAGCCCAAACTCACTGAAAATGTACTTGGTCCAAGTCAGGTCAGCTTGGTCCAACTGTGCCTTTTGATTCAGGCCTGACGAAGACTGGTAGGCCCAGCTCAGTACTTTACAAGAAGAATATATTCCCTCTTAAAATTATGTCCTGCTTTGTTTGAGCAATGGCATGCTTGAAAATTATTTATTACACACCAATGTCCGATGTTGAGGCTGGGTTTAATTTATATCCTAGCATGAAGGCTTCAACGTGAGGAAAGGTTTAAGTAAATGAAGAAATGTCCATATCAAGTGTGTGAACATCTTGAGTCCTATTGCTGAGGATCCAAAGGTGCATCTATTCCATCCCCAGAATATCACTGACCCCAGTGGTTGCTCTGATATGTTGTAACAGCTTCTGATTGCCTGGCTACTAAGTCCAAACAGGAGATTCAGTCACTGATTCAGTCCAATATTTAATGTTAGTAAAATTTACTCTGAGAACATGGATGTCATTTGTTGAATGCTGCTGGATATTTAATACGTACACCCTCATCAGGTCTACCAGTGTTCCTATTGCTAGTTCTCTGTAGAGCAGTAGGCAAGGGGAACGTTGGTAGACTCCAGCTTCACTTCAAGGACCTCTGCAAGCGTGATATGAAAGCCTTAAAACCCAGCAGTGCCAGGAGGATACAGCAGATGACTGCCACCAACAGTGAGGTAATCTTCATCAACATCTAGAGCAAGGTGAAAGGGTGATCTTGAGTCAGTTTGAGGATCGGAGACCTAAACGAAGAGCACAGCGGACAACAATTCAACGATGCCCTATATTTGCAACAACTGTGGCAGAGCCCCCCACCCCCCCCCCCCGTTCTAGGATTGGCCTCCATAGCCACATTCAACGTTGCTAAACAGACCAGCCAAATCTCACTGAAAAAGCACTTGGTCCAAGTGCATTACCAGAGGTGCAAATAGTATGAATGGTAGACACAGGCAAGTTCAACGCACGCACAATGTCTTTATTTCATTCACCACGATTGAAACGCATAATTATGTCCAGTTTTACGCTAAGCATAACACCCCTATGATCTATCTTAGAGGTTTCTAATACCTAGGACACATCTTGCTAATGGATGCACAAAATAAATTGAAATATAGTGCAGATGCTCACAGACACCATTCAAAGTTATTACGGCTTGATACTGAGTGTCATTTCCGGGAAAGGAGCTTAGCGGCTCCACTCTCGCTGCTCAGGATGCACGCTGCTTCTTTAACAGCTTGCTGCAAAGCAAACGCTGAATGCTATTTTAGTTTTCACCTTCGTAAAAGCGAAAATCCTCTTCTGATTTCTTTTGGTTAGCGAAAACAGGTACTAATGTAGGGTTTTAGTAAAAGTAAAGTGAACTTTTGAAAAGTGGGAAATAGGAGGAAGAGTGGGAGGGGGAGGAGTTCAGACCAACAGACAAAAAGTGTTAATTGGATATTTTTTTAATTTATAAATTAAATGTAGACATACACCACAGTAACTTGCCATTTCAGCCCATGAGTTCATGCCGCCTAATTTTCACTCAATTAACCTACATCCCCGGTACGTTTCAAATGACGGGAGGAAATTGGAGCCCCTGGGGAAGGCCCACGCAGACACGGGGAGAACGTGCAAACTCTTTACAGGCAGCCTGGGATTTCAACCTCGGTCCCAATCACTGGAGATGTAAAGGTGTTGCACTAACCGCTACACCAACAGTGCTGCCCCGTATGATAAGACAAAAGGTGAGAATTAATTTTGGCTTTGTGAAAGGAGACAGATGGAAAAGGGAAGAGAGAGAGGAGAACTAGAAGTAAGAAGACAGTAAGAAGAAGTTGGGGTGGGGGCAGTTTTAATGGAAACAGGAGAAGTTGATGTTAATGCCATCTGGCCCAGATGGAAGACTAGGTGCTGCTCCTCCAATTTCCAGCAGCCTCAGTCCGGCAGTGCATGAGACCATGGACACGCATGTCAGCAAGAGAATGGGGCAGGGAATGGGTAGCCACTGGGAGATTAGCAATAGGCTCCCCAAGTACAAATACTGGAAATACTGGGTGACTTGTTTACCTCCTCAACCAAACTTGCTGGCTACAAATAAAGCCTTCAGATCTACGAGGGCCTCTCTTTAAAGCTCACTAGATTTGACCACTAAACCTGAAATAAACATCCAGATATAATCACATAGACTTAGCAAAGCCTGCAACTCTGAAGACCACTGCACTATGAGGAACATTGTATACAAATTGATGCAGTGTACTGTGAACTTCCCTTGAAGTGAGTCATGCGGAATAGCTATATGCTCTGTGCTGAATATCAGTTTGTTTTAATGATAATTTTTCTGTCACCCCACTTAGCAAGGCAGAAAAATGTTTCAAATGAGTTTCTCAAAGCATTTAAAATACCCCATTTGAAGCCTTTAAAATATTTGAGCTAAAAATCACAATCAAATATCTTTATGATGGGAGCCATTAAATTAATTATAATAAATAATTAATTATAATAAATAAACATATTGAAATGACACATTGAAAGAAAATTTACTGATTTGATGGCATAATGAACATAGACCTTATGTTTCCTTTTTAAACAATGGGCACATAAAGCACTTGAGAGGCTGTATACAGGTCTGGTCCTCAGTGTCCAGTGGCAGTGTGACCCTGGACTGTGGTTCTTCTCCACTGAGTATCCCAAATATATTTTTGAAATTAAAAACAAGTTATTAATATGGGCTCACCTCTCAATAGTCTTGTTTATATGTGCACAGTTCAGGATGAATTAACTTAATGATTCACATCATCCTGCAAAGGTTGGATGAGAAATAATGTCAGTGTAACACTGTCACTTCTCCACTACTCTGCTTTGTTTTGACCATGAGGTTCCTCATTGTAACCTTCCCTCAAATTACTGTAACCTTCCCTCAAATGTCTGTAACAGAGATCAAGCAAAAGAAGGCATTCATTAACCCAGGAAGGGGTGTTGCTTGATCTGAATGTCAAAGTTAATCAGTATGCTCTCTTCTTAATTACAGTACTAATAATTGTAGTCCTTACTGTACATCTGTAGTCAGATGCTGCCTGCTTTTAATCAAACAAGGCAGCAGGGAATCTTTTAGTTAGTCATTTGGAATTGGCTATTTTAAACAGTGTTGAAGCAGATCCTCACTCGTGTCACAGTTCTCTTCTTCCACCTCCTCCCTCTCCTCCAATCTGTATCTGCCTTCTCTGACCTGTTTATCCACAACTTTTCCCTCAACTGAAGAACAATCAACAGTGACTATTTTACATGAATTCAGAGCAGGTGTGGGCCATTCAGCCCTTTAAGCCTGCTCTGCCTTTCAACAACATCACAGCTGAATTGGCTGTAACCCCAGCTCCATAGCCTTTCACCCCCTCACTAACTGCCTCTACCTTGAAAAGATTTAAAGGTTGGCCTTTGGAGGAAGTGAGTTCCAAAGATTCATGGCTTTCTGAGAGAAAAATATCTCCTCATTTTAAATTTAAACATCTTAAGTCTTACTCTCCACAGAGGCTGTCTGACTAGCTGTGTCCTTGCAGTTTCATCCTTCTGGATACACTATTGAGGCATGGAACCGATTCCCAGACCTGACTGTATATTCTGAACCCATTGCCTATACTGTCTTTATGTACTATAAAGCTCTATTTTAACACCTCTCAGTCAGTCTAAACCAGGGGTCCCCAAACCTTTTAGACCATCGACCCCTTCATGGAATACTTGATCCCTCATCGACTCCCCAGGCATGGACTCCTGGCACTGAACGAGTTGGGTGGGGTGGGTTTGGGGTGGGGGGGTGACGGTGCTGGATGGGGGGGGGGGGGGGGCACTACCAAAGGTACAAAGAACATGTCCATTCTACTGTTCGCTCTCAACATATTCAAAGGCCCAAGTCAAATACAACATAGCGGCCACCAAGGCCCATCTCACGAGAGGATGGCCACCACTGCCATAGGCACTATTTTCTGTTGATTCGCCCCTGCCTTGCACTGCAAAAGTTATATCGACCCCTTCCACCGACCTGGCGTAATTGACCCCTGGCATTTATCAACCCCTTAGATAGTACTATCATTCCCCCCCCCCCCCCCCCCACTCCGCCAGGGGTCGATATCAACCATTTTGGAGAACCCTGATCTAAACAAATTTCAGGCTTGTATATGATTTCACGTATGTATACTGACAATAAATTGAACTTTGTATGAAGACCTTCTTAATAGTCTTTTTTGTTAATTTCTAATTTTGCATTTGACGTGGGAAAAAGGCACCAGAAAAAAGTGCTGGGGCAAAATGTGTTCTGAATTTAACGTCTTATACACCAAAGCACAATAGCAATACAACATCAACCTACATCATTCCTGCACATTAACACAAGGTTCATATGACTGCCGACTGTTCTGCTTGTTCCACAGCAGTGAGCTTGGCAGCCAGAAGAAACAAGAGCCCAGACATAACCTCCAGGATGCAAGAGAGACAAGCCAGGACCATAGACCAGCTGAAACTGATGTGAACATTGTCAAACAACTTGTCTCCGTAAATGCGCTTCGCGATTGCAAAGGCAGCCTTTGAGTAGGCGACGTACACAGAGATCCCCACCAGGGTCAGGATACCTGAAACACAAAGAATAGTTTATGCTCAGACTTTAAACTCAAAGTGAATCTTGAGCTTCAATAGATCCCTCAACAGTCCATCAGAGGGTTGTGAGTTCATATCTGGCAGTCGAGGAACGATGGACCAGATTTTTGCCCAGGGATTGCATTTCAGTTAAGGCATTAAACTGAGACCTTATTGCACCCTTTGATAAATATAAAAGATTCTTCTACATTCCTTATCCCAATGCCTAGGTTGACCAGTGTCATTAAAAACAGATTATGGGCTTGTCGCATTATTGTTCGGGTTGAGAAAGTGTTGCCAGCTCTGTATCTCCTGTTGTGATATTAAATGTTTAATTTCCACAGTAATCACTTTACAAAGCATGAGAACTCTGTTACAGCAAGAAGCGCTGCCACGAGAAGCTAATTTACTTCAAAGGAGACTACCTCATGGCAAACAATATCACCTTATTCATAGTTTCTAAACTATTTTTTTCTGGGACATTTAAATAGACTGCTCCATATAAGTAAATATTCCTTAAAATTCTCTCAGGGTTCATTAATCTCATGCCACTCTACCAAATAAGAAACTTCTTATCAGCTCCCAAACTGATAACAAGAAAGGAGTGCACCCACAAATATATAGGAACATAGAAAATAGGTGCAGGATTAGGTCATTTGGCCCTTCAAGCCTACACCACCATTCAATATGATCATGGCTGATCAGTACCCGGTTCCTGCCTTTGCCCCATACCCCCTGATTCCCTTAGCCACAAGGGCCAAATCTAACCTACTCTTAAATATTGACAAAGAACCGGTCTCAACTATTTCCTGTGGCAAAGAATTCCACACATTTACCACTCTCTGAGAGAAGAAATGTTTTCTCATCTCAGTCCTAAAAAAAGGTCCCCCTTATCCTTAAACTGTGACCCCTGGTTCTAGTTTTTCCCAGCATTGGAAACAACCTTCCTGCATTTAGTCTGTCTAAACCCTTAAGAATTTTATGTTTCTATAAGATTCCCCCCTCAATCTTCTGAATTCCAGAGAATACAAGCCTAGTCTATCCAACCTTTCTTCATATGCAAAGCCTTCCATCCCTGGTATCAGTCTAGTGAACCTTCTCTGCACCCGCCTCTTTTCCCTTCCAATCAACATTTTAAAACTTACATTTCTATTATATTCTAAAATCTACTTTCTCAGGATACCCTGAATTGGTGCACCATCCAGGAATAAGGATCTTTGTTTTAAGGATTTCTGCCTTTTGCCTTGGACCATTACAAGAACTGGCCATTCGTGCACCCCTTGCTTCAGATTAAGAAGTTTGTGCCCTGTTCCACTCCACTAAGCACTTAAATTTAAGCCCACTCAGTAGTATGGTATGGAGGGGCTGCTACATTGCAGGAGGCATTATTTATTGAACAGAAATGAAACCAAAATCGTGCCTGACCTTATCAGTACAAAAGATCCAACTTTTGGAACAAAAGCAGAATGTTGTATATGTGACAATAAATGTGAACTTGAGGAATAGCTCACTGCTTCCCTGGCCAATATAACCATATAACCATTTTATCCCTCATTTTATAGCACAGGAACAGTATTACCCTGCTGCGTGGGAACTGGCTGTATACAGTCATGACTACAAGATAAAGGTACATCATTGGTTACAAAATGTTTTGGAGCATATTGAGATTATCTAAGATGATATAAAATTGTTGCTGTTTGATATATCAGGGACTGACATATCAGCTTCACAGAGGAGTGGACACACCATTCATACTTCTCAAACAAAAGCAGAAAATGGTGCAAATACTCAGCAGGTCAGGCTGCTTTAGTGGGAAGAGAAGCAGGGTCAATGTTTCAGGTCAGGGGCCCTTGGTCAGGATGGAACAGGGGACAAAAGAATCTGAAGTTGAAGAAATAGGGATTTTCTAATCAGGTACATCAGAGGGGATGGGGAGAGGTGGGCCAGGAGAAACGAGCGGACCTGGGAATCACAAAGTGAGTGGTCCTAATGGAAATTGTAAACGTGAGGAGAGGGGAAGATGTGGCTGGTGGTGGATGAAGTGGCTAAGGATGATATAGTGGATGCAGAGGCCGGTGGTGTTAGTAGAGGGGAATCAATATTCTGTCTGAGGAGTGATGGGGTGATGGTAGATATGTGGGAAATGGAGGGCAATCATCTGAGGGTTCCATCAACTGTGGCAGAGGGAAAGGCACACTTCCAAAAAAGGAGGACATTTCGGAAGTCCCTAAGTTGAATGCCTCATTTTGAGAACATCTGCACCAGAGACAGAGAAACTGAGAGAAGGGGATGCATCCTTAGAGGAGGTGAATGGGAGGAAGGAGCAGCATCGTCCGAGCTGCAAGTAAGGGTGGTGCCACTTTGGTCTGCCACTCTGATACCTACCTTACAGAACCAGTCACCAGATTCCTTCTCAAACCTTCCCGTGGACTACAACCTTAGAACATACATCAGGCTACTATCTTCTGAACTGTTGCAGATCTTTTTTGCATCAGGAGATCGCCCCTCCATGGCCTTCAATCTTAAAGTACATCAACACCACACTGCCTGCTTCTCTCTCTTGAGATCCATGCTCAGGACAGTTCTGGTAGACCATTGTTTCTGCCTGCTCTTGCCCCATTAAATTTAATTCTTTATACTTTGACTCTATTCTTCCACCTACATTCAGGACATCTCGCACAGCTTTCAATTCCCCAGTCCTCATCTTCACCATAGATGTATGGAGGCACTGTTCCTATACATGTATCCAGGAAAGATGTAGGGCTCTTATTTCTGAAACAAGGATCCTACCAGTTCCCCTCCACCATCTCGATGGGCATATGCATGGGTCAACACTACATATATCCTTTGTGCTGTGGAATTAACCTTGTTCCAACCCTATCAGAATTAGAATTTATTGTCAAGAAGATGTCACAAAATTAGTTGCTTTGCGGCACCATCACAAGTCAAAATTGCTATAAATTACATTTTTAAATAAATGAGGTAGTGTCTGTAATTCATTGTCCATTCAGAAATCTGATGGCAGAGAGGAAGAGCTGTTTCTGTGCATCTTCAAGTTCCTGGACTTGCTTCCTGATAGTAGCAGTGAGAAGGGAGAATGTCCTGGGTGGTAAGGGTCCTTGTGGATCAAGGCTGCTTTCTTGACATTGCCTCTTGCAGCTGTCCTTAATGGGATGATGGCTGGCTGAGTTCACAATTCTCTGTAGTCTTTTCATGTCCTGTGCATTGGTATGCCAATAACCAGTTAGAATACTCTCCACAGTACACCTGTGGAAATTAGCAAGTGTCTTTGGTGATATACCAAACCTCCTCAAACTCCTAATGAAATATACCCACTGGTGAGCCTTCTTTGTGATTGCATCAACATGGAGGCCCCAGGACAGACCTTCAGAGATGTTGACACCCAGGAATTTGAAGTTCTTAACCCTTTCCACTGCTGACTTCTCGATGAGGATTGGTTTGTTCTCCTGAAGTCCACAATCAGTTCCTTACTTTTGCCATCATTGAGTCCAAGTTGTTGTTGTGAAACCACTCAACCAACTGATCTATCTCCCTCCTTTATGCTTCCTCATTGTCATCTGTGATTCTGCCAATGACCATGGTGTCATCAGCAAATTTGTGGATGGCACTTGAATTGTGCTTAGCCACATAGTCATGGGTGTAGTGGGCTAAGCACGCATACTTGAGGTGCGCCTGTGTTGATTGTCAGTGAGGGAGAGAAGACGTTGTTTCCAATTCGTACTGATGAGGAAGTCAAGGATCCAGTTGCAGAGGGAGAAATGTAAAGGTAAAGGTTTCATTATTGTCATGTAATACTACATTTTAGAATGTAACATACATGAAATTCATTAACTTTGGTCTACAAAAAGGCAAACAGAGTCACCACTTTGTCCAGACCCCTCACAGAAACCCACAGCATCTGATGTTCCCAGGCAGAATCCCCTCCAAATACTAACCAGTCCTTCTGAGATCTGACTGCCTAAGAACACCAGGTGCCGCAGAGTGCAGACCAGGTACAGAGACCCAGGTTTTTAAGCTTGTGCTGACCAGTACTCTGGGTATGATGCTGTCGAAAGCTGAGCTGTAGCTGATGATAAGTAGCCTGCTGTACTCATTGCCGTTGTCTAGGTGATCCAGGGCTGAGTGGAGAGCCAGTGAGATTGCATCTGCTGTGAAGTGATTGCGGAAGTAGGCAAATTGCAGTGGGTCCAGGTCTTCACTTAGGTACAAGATATGATCATGACCAGCCTCTCAAAGCATTTCATCACTGTCGATGTGAGTGCTACTGGGTGATAGTCATTGAGGCAGCTCCCTTTGCTCTTGGGTTCTAGTATGACTGATGCCCTTTTGAAGTAGGTGGGAAGCTCCAGCAATGAGAGATTGAAAATATCCGTGAACACCCCAGCTAATTGGTTAGCACAGATTTTCAGCACCCTGCCAAGAACGGCATCAGGGCCTGACATCTTGCGAGGTTCATCCGTTTTTTTAATTTTATTTTCCATTTGCATCAAAAACATACATTTTAGAATGTATTTTAGAATTTTTATCCATAACATTAAAATGATAAAAATTACGACACAAAAATAATACAATTTTTAAAAGTTTTCTCCCTCTCCAAAAAAGTAGGAAATAAAAAAAAAGCCTGTCTAATAAACCTATATATATTTAATTAATTAATTGCAGTTTACATAACAATCTTAAACCATAACTAATTACGGTGGGTTGGATGGGGGCATGGTGGATGCTGCAGGTAAAGTTGTAGCAATAAAATCCATTTAGGGTTTCAAAATCTTATCAAATTTTTCTAGTTGATTTTGTAAATTATACGTTATTCTCTCTAATGGTATACACTTTAATAATTCCATTCACCATCTATTCAACCACACAATATCACCAGATTTTCATATTACAGCTATAGATTTCTTTGCTATTGCTATTGGTACAATTAAAAACTTCTTTTGATAAATATCTAACTTTAACTGGGAAATATCTCCCAATAAAAATATTCTGGGATCCTTCAAAATTTGAATCTTCAAAACTCATCCCAATAAAATACTTATATCCTTCCAAAACTTATCTACCTTTTCACATTGCCAGACTGCATGCAAGAAATCTGAAACATTGATCAGAACAATTCAAATGAAGTGCATGCAATTTGTAAGGAGTATAATATAACTGATGTAAAAAATTAAATTGTACCATTTGATATCTAACATTAATTGTATTAGTTACACTTTCAAAGCATAATTTTGACCATATATCATCTTGAATCTGTATATTTAAATCTTTTTTCCCATCTGGATTTGGATTTGAATAAATCCTTTATCTGAATAGTCTCTTGTAATTTGATATACATATTAGTAATAAATCTTTCAATAAACATTTCTATTATTAGATATTCAAATGGACTTTGGTCTGGCATTTTACAATTCCTCCCTAATTTTCTTTTTAGATATGATTTAAGTTGATAATAAGAAAAAATAGTATTATGTGTTATATTATACTTATCTTTAAATTGATCAAAAGTTTAAAAAAAACACATTCCAAAACAATCCCAAATTTTTATTATTCCACAATTATACCAAACATCAAAATAACTATTATTAACCTTAAAAGGAATTAAAGGATTTTGGTTCAATATCATTTTAGCCAACTGATAATTCTTCATTCCCCTTTCTACATGTACTCCATTCCATACTTTGAGTATATGGTTCAAAATTGGTGTATCTGATTTTCCTTTTAATAATCCCTCATGCCATTTATATAAAATGTGTTTAGAATTACTTTCTCCTATTTTATTCATTTCAATTTGCACCCATGCAATCTTTTCATCGGTCTGATAACAAGAAGACAAAAATCTAAGTTGAGCCGCTTTATAATAATTTTTAAAATTAGGCAATCAAAGTCCCCCTTGGTAAAAATTCCATGTTTAATAAAATCTGTTTGATCCACATTAATCAATTTAGGTAAACATTTAGCTAATCTATTAGCTGTTAGTTTGGACAAAATTTTATAATCAGTATTCAATAGTGAAATTGGTCTATATGAAGATGGAAGCAAAGGGTCCTTCCCTTTTTTTTTGAATATCTGTAATTAACACAGTTTTAAACGACTCAGGTATGTCCCATAGATCTTCCATTTGATCTAACAACCCCATAAATATCAGAATTAATAACTCTTTAAATTCTTTATAAAACTCCAGAGAGAAACCATCCTCCCTTGGAGCCTTATTGTTTGGTAAAGCCATCAATATATCATATAATTCTGTAATTGTAAATGGATTTGTTAATTCTGTCTTCTCTTCTATGCTTAACTGTGGTAAAGTAATTTTGGACAAATATTTGTCTATTTTATCTGCATCCTTCAAAGATTCCAATTTATATAATTTCTTATAAAATGTCATAAACACATCATTAATACTTTGTGTTTTATAAGTAAGATGGCCTGAATCTTCTTTTATAGCTATGATTGTTCTCGATACTTGTTCAGTCTTCAATTGCCATGCTAAAACTTTATGTGCTCTATCTCCCAATTCATAATATTTTTGTCGGGTTCATCTTATATCCCTCTCTACTCTATATGTTTATATTGTATTGTTTCAATTTCTTTAAATCCAACATTGTTCATCATTCCCTCGATTTTGTAATTCTTTTTCCATCTTTATTATTTCCTTTTCCAAAGAATTAACTTCAGACATATTTTTTTTAACCTTAGCCGTCCTCTTAAATAACCCTTCAAAGAATCCCATACTACAAACTTATTAGTTACAGAATGTTCATTTAGGTCAATAAAAAGTTTTATCAGTCACAAAAATCTTTTCATTTCAGCAATGCTGCATTAAACCTCCATCTATAACCTATATTTTGCTCCTCCTCCAGTAAAATTGACATAACTAAAGGTGAAAGGTCAGATAATATCGTCGTTTGGTATTCAATACTATGAACTCTTGTCTGGAGTTGAGAGGGTATTAAAAACATATCTGTATGGGAATATGTCTTATGCCTATAAGAATAAAATAAATAATCTCTAATTATCAGGATGCATCTTCCTCCAACTATCAACAAGTTTAATTTCATTCATAAAATTTTTCATATCCTTTGTCACCTTATTTTAACCATGATTCCTCCTGATCTATCGAACTTGGAAACAAAGATAAAATTAAAGTCTCCTCCCATAATTATTTTCCCTTTTGCATTAGCTAACTGCAAAAAAAAACATCTTGTATAAATTTTCCATCATCTACATTTGGTGCATATATATTCATCAAAGTCCAATATTCAGAATATATTTTGCAATTTATCATCACATACCTCCCTACTTTATCAGTCATTACATCCAATATTTCAATTAGTAAACTTTTGTTTATTAATATGACTACTCCTCTAGCTTTCGAATTAAATGAAGAAGAGAATACCTCTTCTACCCAGTCTCTCTTTAGTTTCAATGTTCTATTTCTGTTAAATGAGTTTCTTGTATAAAAGCTACATTCACTTTATTTTTTTATCATATAATTCAATAACCTTTTTCTCTTTGTCGGATTCTGAATTCCATTAATATTAATACCAATAAATGATATTTTCCCTGCCATTAGACATCAAAATTAAAACCTATATCCTTCCAGCATCCTCCTCCATCTTCCCATCCAACCCAACCCTCCCCATCTATAAGCTAAGAAACAAAAAAAAAGGTAAGAATGTAAGAAAAAAGAAGAAAGATAAGGAAAACCCCAGAGGCACGTGATGTTAAAGCCTGATCTGTATGGGATGCATTAGTGCCCACGATAATGTAGTGGTCACCATCATATTCCCCACTAACTTACTCAAAACATCATACCATTCCTTACTATAAGCTTATCAATAGATCTTTTAATCCATTAATCTTATCCAGTATATTAGATATAGGTTAAACCTTCCTCCCCTTTTAAACTCTCTCAAAACCCAATGTAATTTCAGTTACAACAAAACCTCTCAGTTATATAATAAATTCAAGTGTCTGCAACCATCTGCTGATCTTTAACAGGCAATGAATTGGCATATATCTTTGCTTCATTAGGCTCAGTAAAAAATCTATTCCTCTCTCCCTTGATGAATACTTTCAAAACAGCTCTATATCTCAAAACAAAGGCATAGCCTTTTTTCCACAATACATCTTTAACCAGATTAAACTAATTTCTCTTTTTCAGCAAATCAAAATTTATATCTGGATTTTAAAAAATCTTATTTCCATTATAAATCAAAGGTGATTGCCTTTAGCTTGTTTCGCTGCCAGCTCCAATATTTTCTCTCTTACTTCATATCGAAGAATCTGACAAGTTTTGGACGGGATCTTTGGTCAGTCTGAGGTTTAGGTCTCAATGCCCTATGGGTTCGTTCTATCTCCAATTCACCTTGAAATGCAGCCTGACCCAAAGATTCAGTGGATCTAGCACTGAAGAAATTTTTTTCAAGTCTTGACCCTCGTCCCCTTCTTTAAGTCCAACAATCTTCATATTATTCCATCAACTAAAATTTTACAAAATGTCTTTTTTTTTTACATGAACTGATTATGCTTTACAGTTACTTCTGCTTGTGCTTTCTTCATTTGAGGTTTCAGATTCTGAATCTCAAATTCGTTCCCTTTAATTTTCCCATCCACTATTTCAAATCTAATGTCCACCTGTTGTATTAATCTTTCCATCTTATCACCATTCTTCTTGACTTCATCAGTTAACACTTCCATGGATTGTCGAAAAAAAATCTAACATTTGCTTTAATTTACCAGAAGATAAAGAAGCTTCTGCACCTTTTTTTCTTGATTGTCGGTCATTCTTGTTCTTTCCTTTGCTTTTCCAGGTCTTCTTCTTGATCACTGGAGCTGTGGGTTTCTGGAATCTTTTTTAAAATTTTCTCCTTTTTGTGCTCTGCGCATGTGTGACACCTCGTGCATACATAGAGTCACTTCTTCACCCGATGTTGGTGGCCATTGTCAGGGGAGACCTTGTGCAGCTGTGTCCAAGGTCTCCCCGGCTTCTGGCCTCTCTCCTTTGAATGTTACCTTATGGACAGTTCCAGGATCCTTTCTTAAGCTAGGCCTCTCTTCCTTTTCTTGTTCCTTTTTTTTGCTCAGTTTCTTGTACAACAGTAAGTCCTTTATCCTTCTTTGGTGGCATTGTTGGTGTCTTCTATGCGTCTTCAGACAATTCTTTCATATATTTTATGTAACTTTTATAACCTTTTTTGTCACTTTTTCTCAAGTTTTTCGAGGAGAGCAAGGATTATCAGTCTAACCCCACATCATCATGTGGCATGCCCCCCCCCCACCCCCCAAGGGTTCACCCTTTTGAATGATGTTGTGATGTTAGCCTCAGAAACAGATATCACAGGGTCTTCAGCTTTTGCAGGGATTCTCATTGGAACAGTTGATTTCTCCTTTTCAAAGTGCTTGTGAAGCATCACAGCCATTTATGTCGTTCGGCTTCACATTGTAGGATGTCAAAAGTTGAAGTTGGAATATTAAATTTTAAGTTTAGACATACAGCACGATAACAGACCCTTCTGGCCCAAGAGCCCATGCCGCCCAATTACACCCAATTAACCTACAACCCCCGTACATTTTGAAGGGTGGGAGGAAACCGGAGCCCCTGGAGGAAATCCACGCAGACACAGGGAGAACGTACAACTCCTTACAGATTCGAACCTAGTCACTGGTGCTGTAAGAGCATGGCTCTAACTGCTATGTTACCCATAAAAGATATGTGTCAGAAGTGGAATTTTTTTATTGTTAGAAGCTTATGTGTAGTTATTTCCAAATTCTCCTCACTACAAAACCATGTCTGTTTTACAAATTAGTATATTTGAAGATTTTAGATTTTGCTGACAATACTGTATTTCCTAATCCCTCATCTATGAAATAAATGATTCTTGTTCTTAACAGATTTAATTTTAATTTCTCCAGAAGAATAACATGGAAGGAGCTGGTACTGGGAATATACATAAGAGCTCCCTGCCTCATTGCTTCAGTTCTCTTCACAATGGTAACAAAAATCTAAATGGATTGCCTCACAATCATTTTAAAAATACTTTGGACATCTATGAATTGCACTGTCTCAAAACACTTCACCATCGTATTGGAGTTTTTATTTTGCTTGTACTGCAGGGAACTGTGGCTACCATGTTAAGCTCAGCAAAGTGCTAGATGCTGCAATGGAGTCAAGGAACTGATGACATTTATTAATTGTTCTGCAATATTACTAACTTGTGAAGCTAAGATTTTTGTTGGAAATTCTGAAAGCCAGCTA
Source organism: Narcine bancroftii (assembly GCF_036971445.1). Classification (NCBI taxonomy): domain Eukaryota; kingdom Metazoa; phylum Chordata; class Chondrichthyes; order Torpediniformes; family Narcinidae; genus Narcine; species Narcine bancroftii. Next base: position 356,899,378 of record NC_091471.1, on the reverse strand, counting down.
CGCTTTGCTTCATTGGTGTCCTCAATGGGAATCTTTTAAACACATCACCCAACTGTTTACGCAATGCCTTCCATTTCCATTTCCACAAAATTTTCTCCTGTCTCTTCTCCACTGTCACGACTGGTCCCATTCAGTCATCATTCTGCATAGGTGTCAGTCACCACTGGCCCCACCTCCCCCTCAACACATTCTCTGCTTCAGACAGGTAGCAGTCAGTGTTTGACGACTCCTACCTACTGTGGGAAGCCTCCCTCATTCAATTCTCAATGAAGGTCGTCGCCCAAAGCTCTGCTGATGTCTTTGCCCTGACCAACGCCAAGTCATGATTGAGACTATCATCAAGAAAGGAAACAAGGCTAAAGGCAGTAACTTCCCTGTTGTCTGCCCCAGGGAAGGAGCTGGAGTCCTCCACAACTGGCTCTGCCCAGTGTTCAGCGAGTTGTTCCCGATATTGCAGTGTTGATTCCATCCATCCAGAGGCACAATAGACCTGATCTTCACCATGCAGAAACTCAGGAACTGAATCATGGGCTTTGTTACTTTGACCTCGACAGTCTGGAGCACTGGACAGTGCCTACCTTCAGAAATTCATTCCCATTCACCGCTCATCCCCATGCTCCAATTCCTGATTAAATGGCTACTCAATTTTGAAATGATTGTCTTCGTTTCCAAATCCCTGCCTCACCTTGCCTCTCACTATCTATACCAGGAGTGGCCATACTGTGGCTCATGACAGATAATGTGCAGCTTGCAGAAATATGCTTGCTGAGACAGGAATCATATGAACTGATGCTCACAATGGTAGTTTTAGTGGGCGTGGCTGGTGATCGTGCGATTGTAGTGCTTGTAGCTGTGTTGTGGGCAGTGAAATTAACAGAGTGTTAGTGCGATCAGGGCCACCCGCCCTTCAGAACTCTTGACGCCTTGCACTTGGTATGTCTACTTTTTGATTATGAAACTAATACAAATTAGCTGTTTAAAAACTACATACATGATTAAATATTATTACATGCATACATTTCTTAATATTTATATAAAATATTTGTAACAAAATGTCCATGTTAGAGTAAAACCCCCGTGTATGTAATGTTTTTTCATGCCTTGCGGCTCTCAAACATTTAAAGTTTATTTTATGTGGATCTTACATTAAGCAAGTTTGGCCACCCCTGAACCATATGATAATCTCCAGCCGTCTAAACTTCTGAGCAGCCCACATTCCTCATAGTTTTTGCTCATTCCCATATTTCATTATTCCACTTTGGGCAGCCACTCTTTTAGCTATCCAGGCTCGAAGCCCTGAGAAACCTTTGTAAATCCCACCCCGCTATGACTCTTCCCTGGTTTAAAAAGCTCCTTAAAACCTAGACATAAATAATCATTTGTTCACCTGCCCTCGTGGTTTGCTGTCCAAAACTGTTTGGTAACATTTCCCCTGATGCACTTGGAACATAAAGCTAAATTTACACTGCTATCTTAATGCAAGTTCTTCCTGTTCTTTAACTTCCCCAGATTCTCACAAAGTATACTTTTCAACAGAGGTTATCAGAAGGCCAGAGAACTCTGCACACTGAGATGGGTGTGTTACTTGGCTGAGATCAGGATCTTCTGATGTTCCTTGGATCTGCAATGGAAAGAACTTGCTGAGGATGCTGCCTGCCTTTGAGGAAGTGGTAGTGAGCCGAGCTCTTCAATCCCGAGATAAAAGTGCACAGGAATGCCATGGCCTTTTGTGTCCCAGCATTACAAAGTGGGCTTCATCTCTCACCAAAGGTCAGGGAGCATCTTTTAGATTTGTAAAGAGTTCTTATTTACTCATTTCTAAGATGTGGCTGTAACTTGTAAGGTCACTATTTAATATTTGTTCCTAATTATCCTTAAGCTGACAACCTTCTATATTTCATGGGGCAAAGTAGCTAAACATGAATTGGATAAAACATGACTGTAACTGACCAATAGATGATGTAAATGTTTTCCAGTGGTGAAGTGCAATGCAGAGATATGAGTCATGTAGCAGGATGGCACAGAATGCCCCAAGCAATCCCTGATAACCACTGGGCATCTGATTACACTCATTCTACACACATCCCATTTTATTCTTCCCACATTTCCATCATCTTCATCCAGACTCTGCCACGCACCTACACACCAGCGAGTAGTTTAAAGTGGCCCATTAACTCACCAGTACATTTCTAAGGTGGGAGAGGAAACCAGGGCAAAGTGAAGAGACAGCAACAGAGCTGAAGAATGATCATAGGTGGCTTGCACCTCTGGGGCAGCAGAACTTTGACAACTTTGTCACCAAGCCAATGTGTTATTGCTACAAACAGTCCTTCCCTGCAGCAGAATTTCCTCTTTGGTAAAACCTATCACAAATAAGGTGATTCTTCACATCCACCTAATAACAACACTGGAGAACAAACACTTTCAAAAGGTTGGCTTCCTGAAAAAAAATGGGGGATTATGAAAGACAACTTCAAGCTGAACTCAAAGATAATTTCAGATTTGCTGTATTACATAGGACGTTGGAGAAACAGTAAATTAACGTTTATTGAATTTCGCATGTTTAACCACATGATGACGCTGACACATTGCATTAGTTCAACTGACCTAAAAATGTTTTACTGCTGATCATCAGGTACCTTTTTTTTTAGATATAACCTATTTTTGTGATTTCCTTTCATATTTTTAACAAGCTTCGAGCATTCAAAACCACGAAGTGCAACAAGTCATTGAAAATTCCTGCATTCGCACTTGGACGTCTTCCCCGCTGATCTTGGGGCAGTCAGTTAGGAACATGGTGAAAGGTTTCACCAGGACATTGCGACCATGGAAAGGTGGTATCAGGGCAACTAGAATCCATCAACGCTGGCCGACTATTGTTGGACACTAACACTGCGGGCATCAGATGCTGAGTACAAATATGATAATCAGTGGAAAAAGCATTTTTAGGTCAGTTGAACTAACGCAATGTGTCAACGTCATTATGCAGTTAAATGTGCTAAATTCAATAAAGCAATGCAGCAGCGGTGTGAACATTGAGATCTCTGACACTGATACATATCCTACTGAGCTACAGATGAGGAGGTAGGGAACACATCACATATCCAACCATGTTAAAGAAAAGAATGTGAAATCTGTTGCCTCATTTAGAAATCAAAACAGAATGGGGAATGAATACTTAATGAGAACACTAGAGCGAGAATAAATTCATATATAAATTTTTTAAGAAGCAATTGGCTCAGACCTTGTGTTTCTCTCTTGCATCTAACAAGTAGGAGCCTTACATTAAATACAATAGCGAAAACCTACCGGGGACAAACATTACCTAAGTTGATGGAAGGAGAAGGAAAGAAAAGAATGGACTCAGTAGAATTTCTGGTGTAATTTTGTTGAATGACAACATTGTCTGACTGGCTTAATGCAACCTAGATTGTATACCTAAAATGGATGAGAGGGGGGGGTGGGGGGGTGGTTTGGGAGGAAAGGGGGGGGGGGAGAAAAAGTCACTGTATATGTGTGAAAAGAAATAGTGTATATCATGGCTAATGTGATTTATGGTGTGAAAAATAAAAAAATTTAAAAAAATAAAAAAAAAAAAAAAAAAAAAAGATCTCCCATGCCTCAGATCCGTTCTCCAAAGCAGACCATTTTTTTGGGATTATTTTATTTTAATAGACTCGTCAAACAAACATTATAATCTCTTTTTAACATTCATGTAACATACAGAGTCTGCATTTGTACCCCCCCACCCTCGTACAACTGAAAGTACAGTCAATTAAATTACTTTGATAATAAAAAGAAAAATCTTTTCCTCCTGCCAGTTTATCTTACCTCCCCCTTCCTGCCACCAATAACCAAGCTATTAGCGCCAATCCCCCCACCAATTTTGAGACGTGCCCAATGCACCCATCTACCATTTGTACCTCCCTCCCTTTCTTTGAGCTCCCTGCATTTCCAAAGCAGATCATTGTATTTTTCTGCTCAAATAATGTAATTTGCATTACATTTTTAGTCATTGTTGAATCACTGTACAATTGAACACCTTAGTATTAAAGAAAGACAGGGTGTGACAATGTTTACATCAGTGTAAACAAACAAAAAAATCAGCAAGTCTTACCTCCAACAAGGAAGTAGGAGCCAGTGAACAGAAGCAAGTAAAGGGCGTTGGCCAGAGAGCTGATCAGTCCACCGATCCCCCCAAGCACCAGAAGAACCAGACTGAGGGGGAGCACAATGACAAACACCTTTTGCATAACTGAAGAGAGAGAGAAGAGAGGGGATCGGGTGTGGGGGTGGGGGGGGGGGGGTGTTTAGAGGGAGAGAGAAACAAGACACACATGCTGGTTAAAATGCTGCATGCCCAGTGATCTCAAAGCATGGATCAACTACCTCACAGAAGTGGAATGATAATTCTTCTTTCTTCTTTGGCTTGGCTTCGCGGACGAAGATTTATGGAGGGGTAAGAAATAGAAGAGCAGAAATAGGTATTCAGCCCATCGAGTCTGCCCACTATTCAATCACTTTCCCACTCAGCCTCACTGCCTGGCCTTCTCCCCATAACCTTTGATGCCCTGGCTAATCAACAACCTATCAATCTCTGTCTTAAATACACCTAATAACCTGGCCCCCACAACAGCCTATGGTAACAAATTCCACAGATTCACCACCCTCCACTGAAGAAATTCCTCTGCATTTCTGATCTAAGCGGATGCTCTTTAATCCTTAAGTTGTGCCCTCTTGTCCTAGACTCTCCCACCATGGCAAAGAATCTTTCTTCTACTTTGTCCATGCCTTTCAACATTCAAGTTGTTTCAATAAATATAGATCAAGGGCTCCTCATATGATAATCCTTTCATTCCTAGTGAACTTCCTTTGAACCATCTTCAACATTCTTAAATGAGGAGCCCAAAACTGCTGACAATACTCCAAAGTGAGGGCTCACCAGTGCCTTACAAAACTTCAACATCACATCCCTGTTCTCATGTACTATTTGCTCTTGAAATCAATGCTTGCATTGCATTTGCTTTCTTGACCACTGTCTCAACCTTCAGGGTATCCTGCACAAGGACTCCCAGATTCCCTTGCGTCTGGGTATTTTCAATTTTCTCCCCATTTGAAAAATAATCTGCTCGGTTTTTCTCTACCAAAGTGCATGACTGTACATTTTCCAACATTAAATTTCATTTACCACTTCTCTGCCCATTCTCCTAATCTGTCTGTTCTTCTGAGCCTCCATGTTTCCTCCACACTACCTGTTCCTCCACAGCTACCTTCAAATCATCTGCAAATTACAGCTGCTAAGTTTGGCACAGAAACAAAAGGGATGTGAAGTCTGTCTCTGATAGAGCTCAAGTGCTCTCATGAACTTATTATGTTTTGCTTCAGTTCATTATTCCTGCTTATTTTCTTCCTGATAGTCTTTAACACTGAGTGAGAGGTTGGCCCCGATCTGGAGGAGACCTTGTAACTGAAGAACGTATTTAGTAAATGTGTTAAGTGAAACTGATAGAATAATGTCAAAGGTTTGTGAAATTAAGAGATTGGTACAAAATAGAAAATTATTAATTTATGATTTTTAAATAATAGTGTTAAGGACAAAATGGCTCTTATTTCCAGATCTCAATCTAATATATCCCTTGTGTAAAACACTGTTCAAGAAAACCTCACCTCACTTTAAAGATCAAGATCCAATCTGTTTGTGTTGAAATGCTGCTCAATTATATTTGTGCAAGCATTCATATACAGTGTTGTTTACTGATTCAGCGTTGTTCGACTTTTGCATAGTTTATTGGTAATTTGTGACATTTCTGCTGCAAAGTATTAAAAGTTTGAATTTGTGGTGGATTAGTATGGTGTTGGTGCAGGAAGCTGAACGTCCCACATTACTGATCTGCAGCAGGTGAAAAAACAGATTATCAGGCGTTAAAGAAGAGAGATTTGCAAATAATGTCTGTCATCCTTCACCCCTCCCTGGTTCACCAATTCCTTACTGACCCCTGTCCAACCCCTCACACCCTGGCCATCTCCCCTCTGCCTTGATGAAAGGTTCCGATCCAAAACATCAACCACTTTCTTTCACTTAGTGATGGTGCTCAACCTGCTGTTCCTTCAGCAGGTTGATTTTGCTCCAGATTAAATTAAATGCTATTCATTCAAGCATGTTAAATGGGAAAAGCTCCAACCATAATTTCTATCGGGATTTTTTGAAATATAATGGATGGAAAAGAGGAAATTACGTTAATCCTTTGATGGATAAATTTCATCAGACACAGGATGCTAAAGCTGGCTGAAGTTAATTAACTCATTGGGTTAAAGAGCTTGCGCTGGTAACAAATCAGAATGGAACCCTTAACTTGATTAGTGATTGGCGCATGCACCTAATTTATCTTTGCCTCATAAACATTGTCAGAACATGTAAGTGGAAATAAAATCTTTTACTCCAGGTCTCACGTTATTTACAATTACTTTTTTGAACAGGAACTGTGCTGATGACAGACAAGAATATCCTAAAATGTTGCAAATCATTTGATGTTTTGCCGCACTGTCTTCTCGCAGCTGTTTTAGTGAAGCCTCAGCCCCTCTTTCATCTCAGAACAATCTGAGAAGTGAAGGTAGTCTGTGCCCACAGAGCAAGCTCTTTGAAAGGGCTTGGAGGTGTATTTAGAACATGAGTAGTCCCTTCAGTAGTGAGTTCAAAGAAAAGAGGTTGAGTGCAAATCACTCATCATTAAACATCCTCTCAGAAGGTATTAGCAAGACAAATTCTACCTCTACTTTGGTGCATTTCAGGAACAAGATATGGACAGAAAATTGCTTGTGAAATTTCCCAATATTATTTATGAATCGAACATATAATAGTGATCTAATAATTTCTAGAAAGTTTGGAACATCTAATTTGGGATCAAATGTCGATCTGAGAATGAGTGGTCTTACAAAATCTCAAAGAAGTGCTAATTACACTGTACAGTGTTTTTCAATTTAAATAAAAACCAAATAAACTGCAAAAGTTGACAATCTAAAATAAAAACAAAAAGCTGCTGGAAATATTCCCAATAAACATTAATTCTTCCCATGGATGCTACCTGACCTGCTGAATGGTTCTAGACATTTCTGTTCGACTTTATTTGTTTGGTAAGAGCATTGCTCTGCATTGACAGCTTATTTTTATCCAATGCTTTTCTCTCAAGGGCAAACATCAGCTGATGCTCTCTGAAATGTTCTAAAAGATTTAAGTGAAATGATCATTGAATTGAGTCCACGGCCACCCTTTGGGTTTGGTGAACCATGAGACAGCAGAGGCTGAAATCTGGAGCAAAAACAACCTGCTGAAGGAACAGCAGATTGAACACCATCACTAAGTGAAAGCAAGTGGTTGATGTTTTGGATCGGAACCTTTCATCAAGACAGTGAGTGCAGAGGGGAGATGGCCAGGGTGTGAGGGGTTGGACAGGGGTCAGTAAGGAATTGGTGAACCAGGGAGGGGTGAAGGATGACAGACAGATGGAGACGGTGAGGGGTGGCATTGGGTGACAGCCAGTTGATTGGCAGGTGCCACACAAAGGGAGAGAGAGGCAAGAGAAGATAAATGGGGTCAGATGGAGGAAGGTGCCTCACACAGCGTCAAGCTAGGTCTGGCTCCTGATTGGTGCACTGAGGTGTCTTGGTTTAACCAGACATTTGGCATTAAAATCATCAGATATTTTTTGGAATATCATTCACTAAGAAGGTATAATCAAGGGCATCAGAAGTTGCAGACGCAACTGGAGGAAGAGGGAGACATTCAATCCTTGCAGATTATCATGGTTTTATGACTTAGCATATACCTTTTCCCATTATTTATTATCTTTGAAATACCCCCTAGAGCAATGTATCAGGGTAACAACAGCGAAAGCTGCGTGACCTGGTCAATAATGGCTCATTGTGGGATCTACTATATTATTATACATTTTTTTTAATTGGTAGAAATATATAAGTCTGGCCCACATCAAGGTCTGAAGGGCCGGTAGTGTTCATTAACATCGGTGTTGGAAGATTTGACACCACTCTGATTCCCCACCCCCCACCGTCCCAAGCACTCTGCATTCCAGGAGTGCTTTCCTCGGTAATCACCCTCTCGATTCTACATGGTATTTTGCGGACGTAAAATGGCCATTTAACCTTCGAAAAAGAAAAATTGCACAAGCTGGAACCCTATTAAAAAAAAACCCAGGAAATCCTCAGAGGGGCAGGCAGCATTTAAAAAAATGGTCATCGACCAGAAGCATGAACCTTTTCTCTCCCCATGGGGGCCTGAACTATTGAATATTTCTTTATTTAACTTGATGGTCTACATTTCCCAATAAAACCTGAATTTCTGCAATTTTGTAATCTAAACCTTGGCATTCAGAGTTCGTTTTGGTTCATCTCAGCTCAACCCTGTTCAATAAGCACAGAGAGGTAGAACACAAAATAATGCTCACTGACCTTCAAACCATTATTTTAGCACCAGTTTACACCCTAACCTGTTTTATCTGTCTTCAGATTTTTACCATTCAACTGCACACTGGAGGCAACTTACAGTGGTCAATTAACCCATCAACTTGTGTGCTTTGGGACCCTATATTGGAGTCCATCTGAACAAACCGGAAATTAAATAGAAAGTCTCACAGAATAGATGTAACGATGAATGAGTTTTCATTAAAAAAAAACATCTCTGACTCACTGATGCCCTCCAGAAATGGAGACCTGCCATCCATAGCGGACTGGCCAGTGAGTCTTGCTGCAGACACGCAATAATTGGTTATCTATTAAATTCTCTCTGAAATATCACAGAAGACATTCAGACCATTTTAATGATGAATGTGAGTTGGCCCATGACCCAGGAATGAATGAAATAAAAACAATCTGACAGAAGATAGTAGGACACACGGGTACTTACACAATAGGTGTTGCTGAGATTCAGGCACATTCTTAATATCTTCACCAAAAGGGTCTATTAAAGCAATGCACGCATTTTTACCTGAAAAGAATTGATAGACTATTTCACACAGCCAACCCAATTTTTTTAATATAAATAATTGTTCAAAGGAGAGAATGTAGTCCACATTCAGACTTTTTTATGCACATTCACCAATGCAATACTTATGTCCATTTTGCAAAACATAAGATATGAGGATTGACAGCACTTTCCCAGAAAGTTTTGCATGCTGGAGGTATAAGTTGAAATTTTTAGCATTGGGATTTCTCACCCTGTCACTATTCCTTGGCATATGTAGGACATTTTTATTTTAAATACATTTTTATTCTCTAAAAGTTGGAATCATGGAGAACTCAGTGACGGTCAAAAGAAATAACACACACACACAATTATTATCCATGTGATCAATTAGGGTTAAATACTATGAGGAGTTGTCTTGCTCAAAATTTGCTTTTAATGTTCCGCCTCATAAATCTTGCCAATAAAAATTGTTGTTTTCCACCATGAGGCAAATTCACCTTTGAAATAAATTTAATCATGAAATACTTAATCTCATAAACCTCCAGAAAATGAATGCTGTGTCTAACACAATCTCACTCAAATAAGGACATCCAAATAGCAAAGGAAAGCATGTGACAAATCGACATATTTGTATACATTGACACATACACTTTTTTTTAATCATCCAGATATTGTGGGGATAATAAATGGAACCCGGACAAACGAATGTATCTATTTCTTGGCCAATTTTCTCCCTTCCCTCTCTATTCCTGACTCTTTGTTGAGGAAATTCTTCAGGAACCTCTGAAAATAGAATGGAAATTTGACATTTGTAGTAACGACACCTAGGTGATTCACACAGTCGGATGTCCAGACATGCATATTCTTCCAGCACGAGTCATTTAATGTGGATCAAAACCAGGAAATCAGGTTTGTTCACCATCCTCAATGTACCTGAAACCAATTGTGGCAAGTTTACATCGACCAACCTTAATTAATCTATCACCAGACTAACTACTGAAATTGAAATGAGGGTACAGTTAAAAACAGAATCAGGTTTATTGTCACGAACATGATATTTATTGTTTTGCAGTAGCAGTATTGTACATTAAAGGTGTAAAAATTGCTCTAAATTAGAGTTCCGTAAATAAACTATTCAAAAATAAATAAATTAGAGCAAAAGAAGAGAAAAAAGTGAGGTAGTGTCTGTGGTTCATGGTCCATTCAAAAATCTCATGCAGAGAGGAAGAGGTTTTTATAAAGTTGCGTGTTCATCTTCAGGCTCCTGTACCTCCTTCCTGATGCTAGCAGTGAGAAGAGAGCATGGTCAGGGTGGTGTGCGTCCTTGATGATGGAGGCTACTTACTTGAGCCTCCACCTCTTAGAGATGTCCATAATGGAGTGAAGGCTAATGCCCCTGATGGTGTTGGCCAAGTTCACAACTCTCTGTCATCTTTTACTATCAAAACCAGACAGTGATGCAACCAGTCAGAATGCTCTCAATGGTACACCTGTAGAAATTTGCAAGAGTCTTTAGTTACATACCAAATCTCCTCAAGCTACAAACGAAGTATAGCCGCTAGCGAGCCTTCTTCATGATTGCATCAACATGATAGTCCCAGAATAGATCTTCAGAGATGTTGACACCCAGGAATTTGAAGTTCTTTACCTTCTCCACCGTTGACCCCTTGATGATGATTGGTTTGTGTTCTCCTGATTTCCCCTTCCTGAAGTCCATAATCATTTCCTAGTTTGGCTAAAGTTGAGTGCAAGGTTCTTGTTGTGACACCATTCAACTGGCTGATCTATGTAACTCTTGAAAGCCTCCTCATTGTCTTCTGTGATTCTCCAGACAACAGTAGAGTCATTGGCAAATTTGTAGATGGCATTTGAATTGTGCCTGGCCACACAATCATGGGCGTAGAGAGAGTAGAGCAGTGGCTAAGCACCCATCCTTGAGGTACGCCTGTGATAATTGTCAGTGAGGAGGAGACGTTGTTACCGATCCTCACTGACTGTCTTCCAATGAGAAAGTCAAGGATCCAGTTGCAGAGGGAGGTGCAGAGGCCCAGGTTTTGAAGCTTGCTGACCAGTACTGTGGGATGAAGCTGTACTGTAATCGATGAAAAGCAGCCTGATGTACATGATGTAGTCATAGAACTATAAAGCATGAATCCAAGCCATCAACCCCAGCAATTCCATGCCAGCCATCAAGCACCCATTTACACCAATTCATTTATTCTCCCCACATTTCAATCATCTCCCTCCAGATTCTACCACTCACCTCCACACCTGGACCAATTTAAGCAGTCGGTTAACCTACTGACACACTCATTTTTGGGATGTGGGGTGAATCTGGAGTACCCTCTGAGGGAATCTACAAGGTCACAGGGAGAATATGCAGTCTCCATGCAGACAGCACTGGAGGCTGAGAGGTGACCAGATGGAGGTTAACAAAGTAATAATCACAGGAAAAGGCCATCTGGCCCATCTAGCCTGCTCTCTCATTTAATAAAAACATACAGAAATGCTGGAGAATTTCATCCTGTCTCACAATGTCAATAGGAGGTAAAGATATATGTGGTGTTCAGAAAGAAACAAGTCAGTGAATTCTTAATTTGTTTGTAAGCTGTGGTAAATCAGTGCTGTTAGTCTCATTCCCGTGGGAAGAAGCTGTTTCTCAGCCTGGTGATTCTGGCTCTGCTACTCCTGTATCTCTTTCCTAACACTGTGATGCAGGCCGGCCAGGACACTCTCGATAGAAGACTATTGACAGGATGGGGGTTGCTAGCCTTGCCCGCCTCAATCATCTCAGGAAGAGTTGTCACTGTTGTGTCTTCCTGACAAGTGAAGAGAGATGTGTGTCCAGGATAGGTTATTTTTTTAAGTGGACTCCTCGGAACTTGGAGCTCTCTACTCTCTCCACTACTGTAGTGGAGGGCGGCTGTTCCTGGTCCTCCTGACGTCCACAATCATCTCCTTTGTACTGTCCACATTGAGACTCAGGTTGTCATTTCACAAGGTGTATCATTTCCATATTAAGATGTCATTTTAGTTCTGAGGATTTTGCACACTTTGTCTCTGCAAACGTTCCTGCTAACTTTGTACATTTTGTTTGATCTTCCTTTTTAAATAAGCACATTTATTTGAGTGAAATTCTGACATTGGTGGATTCATATAAAAGAGCCCCAATTTCAAAATTTCCGAGGAAGTGTCCAATAAACTCCAGAGTCAAAGCCAACATTCAGGATGAATGTTTAACAAGCAGCAGTAATCCTTCTAAAATGAGAAATTGGCATCACTGCATATTTTCTCTCACGTAAGAGACAAAGGGCCAATATCTTTATGGACAGTGTGGGAGACAGGAGTCCTGTGGGTGTAGGGGCAGTGGGGGAGATGGAGATACCCATCCACTTTGAGCATCTCTTATCCCAGTTACGGCTGTGTCAGTGGGTTTCATTTTGACCTCATCATTACCCATCTCGATACCCAGGGAATGCCTGAGAAGAGGAAAGCAGATTCCTCAACTATTGTAGGTTTCAGCTTCAATTGATACTTGAAAATTACAAACACAAGAGACTGCAGATGCTCAAATCTGGAGATAAAAAAAACCTAGAAAAACTCCTATTCTTCCTGGGTAGTCTACAGCCCACAGCAGGAACAATTAATTCTCCCATTTCTTGCAACCTGCATCCCTCTGTTCTTTTCTCTCTCCTTGTGTTCCACCCAGGACCTCTCTCACCCATCCCCCCTTCTTTCCAAACCCAATTCTCTCCCCTAGCCTCATGTTACCCAGTTTCTTTCCTCTCCCCCCCCCCCATCTTGTTTCATCCACCTCTCACCCACACACTCATCGCACTGGCTCCCTTATCCCCTCGTTCTCCTGTCTGGTTCCACTCATCACCTTCCTGTCATTAGATTCCTCAATCTACAGCCCTTTGCCTCCATGCCACTATCTCCACCCCTCCCTCCCCCACTTGCCTCTATCCCCCCCAACACCCCTGCTCACCAGATTCCACCTATCACTCCCCAGCTCCTGCCTCACCCCTTCCTCTCTCACCCTTTTATACCAGGTACTTTCCCCAAATGCTGACCATCTTGCTGCTTCCACAGATGCTGCCTGACCTGCTGAGTTTCTCCAACAGCTCTTTTTTTGGTTGAAAATTATTGAAATCTGCTCCTTGAATTTCTCATATTGTCAGCCTCTGGTGTCCTCACTCACAGATGCTCTTGAATTCATAGTTTTGATTAGGCACTAAGCTTTCTTGCTTATTTACGGTTACAACTGTTAAGTGTTAAAACCTCCAACTGATTCACTGATTCATTTTAGGGAAGGAAACGTATTTTAACCTACAGATGAATCATTCATGATTACAATTTGCTCTGAGATTGCCAGTAAGCATTACAGTTACATCACATTACTACAAGAGTACATAAGAATAAACCATTGGACCACTTGCTTCCAACTGAGACATCGGTTACAAGTAATGAAGTACTTTTAAATTGTGGTCACAGTTATCATGGTGAAGGTGTAGTCCACTCATCGGACTCTGAAATACTCTTCCGGCTATCATTAAAGGTGGAGGGGGAGATCTCAAAGTTGGAAGAACTGTTCCAAAGCCTAGTGTATTTGTGCACATAATAGTCAGCCAGTATCCCAGTCTGTACTGTTGCCATCCTTGACCTGTTCCACCAGACTGAGAAGTAGATGGGAGGTTGGACCACAGGTGCTCTATAGTTAAGTGAAGAATGGCTTTGGATGTGCTCAATGGTGATTCCTGTCAACGTTCTCCCTCATATTAAAGAACAACATCCCACTCCCTTCTCTCTCCTTGAAGAAGATACATGAGTTTGAAAAAACAAACCTCAAGATTCAAGGACAATTTCTTCCATTCTGTTATCAGAGTTTTGAATGGACTTTCCATTTGTGTAAAATTTTGTTTTGCATGGTGTAACAAATTGCTGTATTTTATATTGTAGATAGATATGTTTTAAAGGAGATAAATTGTGGCAGGTTTTTTTAGTGCAAGTCACATACAAAAACTTCAAAACAGATCTCATTTAAAATACCGGAGCTCTGCTCAAGCCAGACATATCGGCTCCTAGTGCCTTTGCAAAAGTTTTGGGGACTGCCTAGAGAGACTTCACTAAAGGATTGCTGTTTGGAAAAGCAACAGATGAAAGAACTCGGAGGATTAGGTTCAGAGCCGGAGTCTGTCTGAGTGCAGGTTGCTGTTGTTCTAAGAGGGTCATGTGGTTTTCTCTGAGAGAGAATTCAGTTCTACAGTTCAGCAGCAGCAGCTGGGACTGGAACAGGACAAGCTGGCAAGCTTGTGGAAAAGCCCCATTTTGAGGACAGGTTTTAAGTGCTTAGTTCAGCCTGGTCAAAACCCTTGTGGCCCATACAAGAGAAGATGTCTGGCTGCCTAATGTTTCACTTGAAATAAGAGAAACAAAAAGGAGCTCTGTGGTGATCTGAATGAAAGAGGTTATCATCTGGAAAACCCTAATGGGCAAGTTTCTTTAGCAAGACATTGATGTGGCTGATTAGAAGAATTCAGATTGTGTCCAGCAAACAACAAATCTCTCTCTGAAAACTGACAAGAAACTTCCTGAGTGGTAACCATATTACCTTTCAAGCACCAAAGACTGGTGAATTTTATAAATGTTTAAATTCTGTGCACAGTGTAAGAATTGCCTGCAACCAGTGAACTTGGAGGAATGAGAAGTGAGATTGGACTGTGAATCAATGAACTTTTCTGAACTTACACACACATTACATACACGTGCATTTAGAATTAGAAGGGGGTTAAGTTAGGTTAAGTAAGTCAATAGAGATAAGTTAAAGTTAAAGATGATTAAAAGCAACATTTGTTTAAGTAACCATTTGCCTTGGTGAATATCTATTGCTGTTGAGTTTTGGGGTCCTCTAGGCTCGTAACAATGAGCACAATTGCACTATTTTCTTTAGCACTAAGTCCTGCACTTTTGCTTTACTATAACACTGATTTTGTTGGGGATGGGATGGTTAGCATACCGACTAATGCCACGCTGTTACAGCACCAGCAATTGGGACCACGCTGTCTGTAATGGGTTTTGGGT
The DNA here is from genome assembly GCF_036971445.1 of Narcine bancroftii. Taxonomy (NCBI): domain Eukaryota; kingdom Metazoa; phylum Chordata; class Chondrichthyes; order Torpediniformes; family Narcinidae; genus Narcine; species Narcine bancroftii. Next base: position 356,884,320 of record NC_091471.1, on the reverse strand, counting down.
GTCTGCGTGGGTTTTCACCAGGGCTCTGGTTTCCTCCACCCTTCAAAACATACAGGGAGGTTATAGGTCGTTTGGGTGTAATTGGGCGGCATGGACTCGTGGGCCGAAAGGGCCTGTTACTGTGCTTTTTGTCTACATTTAAATTAAAAATTAAAAACTAAAATTTTAAAATTTAAAAAATAAAAATAAAGTAAAAGGTAAATAATTTTTTTAAAATTCAATTACATTAGAAAATTAAATTAATTAAATGTGAAAAAAATATTCTTGCATATTCTGCTACACAATGTAGAGGGTGGCTTGCCTAATAGCATGCAAAACATTTTTTAACTGTATCTCAGACCATATTTTAAATAACAATTCAACGCAGTGATAGAATTTTCTACATTGAGTGTCACTTAAGAGGAAACACAGTTAGCAAGGGGATACATTTTCCTGAACTTCTGCTGCCAGTTTCTCCATTGCCCAGTCTGCTGGCAACCTCCCATCAAGTGATCACCCCCATCTTTTACCTCCTTTTGTAGCACTACAAGACTTGCTCCCTCGCCCTCACTCTTTCTCGCTCTCCCACCTGACGGGCCAGTGCCTTTGGTCACATCTCTCTTTTTTAATGGGTCCCTACAACTAGTGGTCCTGTGGTAATGAAAATGCTCCTTTTCATGAGTGGGAGTTCCAGGTTTCCTATTAGAGGTGTACAGTAGCAGCAAAAAAGGACCATATATTTGCAGACCTGGAGTCCTGGCATCATAGGTTATCTGGTCAATAGATTTTCAGTCATGAATGTAGATATGAAATAACTGAATATCCCTCTTGAATTCATAAAGTTGGCCTGTTTAGAAGTACTAAATCAAAAGGAGTTTTATTGGTAACATATTTTTATAGTGGTAGCTTGTCTTCATAGGGCTATGAAACAGCACAGTCCAGTATTAAAACTTAAAAATCAATGCTGTTTTTTAATGTTCTCAGGCTAGAGGGTAAAAAAATAACACACCATTATTGTAAATCAACTGCCAGTTCATTATTGAAATGTTCTAAGTGCATATGAAATGTTTCAGTTAATCCTATTAGTCATTTAATTCAAACAAGTGCAGACACAAGGTCTATCTCCATTTTTTGCTTCTGCAAGAGGACAAAATTATTTCTTAAGTAATGAAATCAGTTGCTATAGTACTGTTCATGAACATTGAAACCATAAACATATTTGGTCATCCATACAATATTGTATGGATTTTTAACATGCACCTTTAGTCTATTACCTTAGCAGTTCCAATCAATCTTGCATCAGTTGCTCTAAAACAAAGATTAGAGGTTGTGCATCTCTTTGTCACCAACTCTCTTTATTTCATGGAATCAACAATGTTTGGGACTCACTATTTCACAACCAATATTAAGGAAAAAACATCACAAGGTACTTTGCTGGAACATTAACAAACAAGACTGAAAGCAAACCAGCCAAGGAGATTCAAGAACATTTGACAATAGGATTAGTCAAAAACACAAGTTTTAAGGAATACCTTTAAGGAGTGAGAGAATTCAAGAGGCGGAGAGGATTAGAAGGAAATCCCAAGGCTCTGGCATCTGAAAGAAAGGGCCTTCAGTAGTGGGGTGACTAAATTTGGAGATGATCACGGAGTAGAGTTAGAAGAGGAAAAACATCATGGTTCTAGGGCTGGAGGAAATTATAAAATGCCTCCTATAATTTAGATGAGAGGTAAGAGAATCACACTGGAGTTAATAAGCATGTGAGAGATAACAGGCATGATGGGATTGCTCTGGGTGAAACACAAAAGTCTGCAAATTCTGTGATTGTAGTAAAAACACACAGAAATGCTGGAGGTTCTCACCTAGTCTCACAGCATCCCTAATTATATCTTACCAACATTTCTGGCCTGAGCCCTTCCTCAAGGAATGTGGAAAGAACAGGAAGGAGTAAGAAAACAGAGACTGAAGACTGCCTGAGGTTGGAGTCCAGACCAACAAAAGCTGTTAATTGGATGTGTACTCCCACAACATTTAAAAAGTATTTGAATGAGCACTTCAATCACCAGGATTGCTTTCTGCAAAAGAAAATGAAATATAATACCTCTTTGAATAGAAAATTTTAGTAACCACCATAGAAAACTATAGAAAGCACTCTTTGGTTTTGCAGAAAGCTCTAGACTAAAATATTTATCTCACACATCAAACATTACAATGGTCATCATGGTAACACTATTAGTATTGTCCTTCCTCTGCTTTGGGGACATAATTGTAGCTGGGTAGGGGGCTGAATTCAATGAGAATACACTACAGAGAGAAATACAGAAACTGTAGATTTTGGAATCTCGAGCAAACAATGAATTGCTGGAGGAACTCAGCAGGTTGGGAAGCATCCATGGGTAGAAATGTCAGTAAACATTTTGGGTCAGCATCCTTAATCAAAACCAAGATTAAAATAGGGTGAAAATACATATTTAAAAGGGGAAAGAAGCTGAGGGAAGGGCCGAGGGATGAGAGGATATGGACTGTTGATGTGAGAAGTGGAGAAGCAGGTAGAGGCAAAGACCACTTGGAAGGGGTTTGGGAAGAAAGATTATAGGGTAGAACAAAATAAGTAAGTTCAGGAGGAGGTGAAGAAGGAACCAGTGGAACTAGATTGACAAGGTGACCTAAAATGGGAAAATTCAGACCGTGACATTTAAAGTTTTTCAATTTATTTACCAGATCTGAAGAGATCTACCCTCTATTTCTCTTTAATTTGGACTTGCTGAATACTTCCCAGAAATCTGGCCATTTACTGTTCTCATGCAAAAACACCATTTATAGTTCTTCACCCAGAGGCTGGTGGAGAAGCTGTCCTCACCAGGACTCAAATCCTCTTTCTGTAACTGGATTCTGGACTTCCTAACGGAAAGAACCCCTCTTGTTCACGCTACTGACCCATGACTACACCGCCAGATCCAGCTCCAACTGCTATCAAATTTGCAGATGACACAACAGTTGTTGGCTTCATCACCAATGATGAGTCGCAATACAGAGAAGTGGTGGAAAGTCTCGTGAAATGGTGTGAGAATAGAAACATAAGTCTCAATGTGGTCAAGACGAAAGAGATGATTGTGAACATCAGGAAGACCAGGAATGGCACCCATCACTACACATCAATAACTCTGTAGTGGAGAGAGTCTTCAGAATACTCAATAAACTGCATGGAAATGGAAATACGTCATCAAATGCCTATGCAAACCCAAGTAAAATGAAGTTAGAATTAACCGACTCAGGTCTGTAGATTAATGAGCCCTTAATGAATTCCTACCTCTTACTCAGACATGGAAACTGCTTGGTTCCACATTCTTTGATGGAACCAGAGGCAGACTGAAACCCTCACTTTGGCAAACCAAGTTCAATCAGTGAACTGTAGAACAGGAGGAAGGAGGAAGGAGTGTATTCCAGCACAAGGACTGGAAGCAGTGAGACAACAGGAATGTGAAGTTATAAAACGGAATGATGTTGACCGAGGGCTGGTGTGTGTCAGTACACATAAGAGTGAGGGGTGATCAGGGTGTTTTGCTGGTTAGGACACAAACTGTAAAGTCGTGGACATCCTTAGGATTAGAGAGAGTAAAGCACAGGGCTTGGCCAGGAGCTTGTTAAAATTGGCTGCAGACATTGTGATTGTAGTAACAAAACCCACCAGTAAATGCTGGAGGAACTCAGCCGGTCTAGCAGCATCCATGAGTGGTAAGGATTTACAATAAAACCTCATTAGGACGCGGTAGTTGGGGTCCATGATTTCATACCGCGTTACAGCGGAGTCGCGGAACAGATGCACATAGGTCATGATTCAGGAAGCAGGAAGACAGAATACTGTGACTCAAACCCTATAATAAGACCTTTAAGACCTTTAAACTCCACATATTAACATACACGTCTTGTAAATGAGTCATAAAAGTCCATTTTTGAGTTTGTGGCTGTCAGCCACTGTTCACCTGGCATCCTAAAATCAATGTTTAGGGTCCACAGACACCCGTGCTATAAGCAATTCCGCGATTAACAAAATCGTGTTCTAACGAGGTTTCACTGTATTTCCAAGACATAAGGCTCGAGCCCTCTTCAAGATACTGCCAGAAGTAGACAGGCGTCTCAAAAAAGACTGAGAATGGGAGGGCGAGGACTCCAAACCGACAAAGGTGTTAAATGGATAAGAGTAAAGGTGAGCATTGATTTTGGCTGAGATTGTTAAGTCTAGAGCCAAGTGTGAAGTTCCAGCAACAGAATTTACCCAAACATTTGCATTGGAGTTACAGATTTTTGTGCAGAAAATGGTGAGTCTAGCGGTCGGGGGTGGGGGTGTTGCCTTCTTACACCACTGCAACCTTAGCGGTGTGAGAGCACCCCCAATGCTGTTTGGGAAGGAGTTCTCAGATTTTGGCTCAGCAACAGTGAGGGAACAGAGACATATTTCCAAGTCAGGGTGGTGTTGGTCTTAAGAGGGTAGTGGATTTCGTTCTCCGGGATTGGAATGTAACCAAGTGTATGAATGTCAGAGGGGACCTGTTGCTCTACTGGTGGAACCTTTCTCACTGAGCCAGGTATAACTTGACAAATAAACTTCAAGGACTAACCTAATGTATAGCATTGTCTTTCAAGCAACACTCTCCACAGGGAATGGCTCCCTGCATATGAAACTTCTGTGAAATCCGCCTGCAGATTTCCAATTGAGCAGTGTGGATGTTTTGACCCTGGCAGACACAATTAGTCCCAAAATTGTGTGCTAAACACTCGTTTTCAACAGACATGATTTTATAAATCAGCACTTACTCAAAGCCTGTTTGATCCCTTTCCCAAAATAGCCCACTAAAATTTCACTTGTTATTTTTTTAAGACAGACAGCACGGTACGAGCCATTTCGCCCCCACCCCATGAACCTACGGTACATTTGTTTTTGAACGGTGCCCACGCAGACACGGCAGAATGTACAAACTCCTTCCAGTGATCTGGAACGGACCTGGATCGCTGGCGTGGTAAAGACGTTGTGTTAGCCGCTCTGTTACCCTGCAATTTGTCCACCTGCCGGAATGGGGTTTAAACTACTCGTGGTCCTGGGCGGAAAGTGCAAAGCAATGCCAACCAATGTATCACAACCAATGGTGCAAGGTGTGAAGTGGAATCCAGCATAAATCTGTATGCATGGCAAATGTTGGTCTTTTCTCCGAAACCGTGAGTCAATACCGCTGGGCTATTGGCGTCCAGTTGCTGTCAAAACCTCGCTACCAGTGCACCATCTTTTCATTTTCTTCTCCCCCAAGTGATGGCACACAGTAGCAACATCCATGTCTTAAGTGAAAACAAGACAGTCCTCGACGAGAGCGGCTGAGTTGGGCAGAGACTAATCTTTGCCAGGTCAGGGCCATCCTGGGTGGTCCTGAAGCTGGGGAGGTATCGTTCCCAACGTGGGTAGGCATCCCTCGGAGAGATTTGAGAGCAGCGGGGATGGCAGATGGGGAGCAGGGACAGGGGATGCACAGCGTTGGCCACTGTGGCATTTGATCTCAATTCATGGCGAAGTTGAAGATTCACCTGGAAATTCCCCAGTAGATTTATATTTCTGCGCCTTTTCGGGACGCCGTGACTGGGGTAAACTGGCGTGTTCGATATTGGGGAAATAGTTTAGAACAGAGAGAGCTGATAAATATCTCCGAGACCCGACCCTATTCTCAGAAAGATCACTTGCCATAATCGCAGTCCCTCAACTCCGACAGTGCATTGTATCGCTAATTGTATCATATTTGTTTACCATTATAACCAATTGCGATTTTAAAAACCCTTTAGCACTTTTGAATTTAAAATCTATTCACATGACAATGGTTTTAATGGAGAGGCTCTTCGGTGCCGATGTTCCCCTACCTTCGCAAAGTCTCCAGAGCCCAGAATGCGAGTTTAAATCTTCCCAGCCCTCCCCATAGTTAGAACTGGAATCTGACACCTCGATAATGTACCAATAGTCCGTGGCGATCGCGACGGTCAGAAAAACAAAACTTAGCAGTCCTGTGAACCCGGCGGTCGCACACACTGATCCGAGAGACATCTTGTACCAAGTCTCCGACGCTCGGTCCGCCGAGATCATTTCGCTGACACCACCCATCACCCTGTTCACCCCAACTGTTCTCTTCCACTCCGGCCGGCCGTTTCCCCAATCCAATTTGCAGAACATGGAACGAGATGGGGTTGGGGAGGAGGGGACGCGAAAGCAACAGAACATCATTTTATCAATTGGATAGAATGTCCCCGCCTCTCCCCGGGCTTCATCTGCTGCTATCTGTGCTCTATTTCATACTTCTTGGTCCTCATCGGCATCACAATCCAGGCCATCTCTCAGAAGAAAATAATTCACCAAATGCCTTGGCAGTTCAGCCTCAGATTATGGAAGTCTTCGAAGACATACTACAACTGCACCAATATTTGTCCGTGCGAAGATTCAGCATACAGGAGGGAAATTGGAAACCTGGCTGAATGGTGGATCAGCAATACCTTTACACTCCGGGCACCAAAATCAAGGAGCTGATTGTTAACTTCAGTAAGGCAAAACCAGCGATCATTGAGAATCAGTAGTGGAGTGGGTGAGCAAATGTAATTCCTTGGGTCACTATCTTGGAAGATCTTTCCTGGACCCAACACACAAATGGCTTCGTGAAGAAAGCACCTCTACTTCCTTGTGGCCGTTTGGTAAGACATCAACATCTCTACAGATGTGTGGCGGAAAGTGTGGTGATTGGAGGCATCAAGGTCTGGTATGGGGACACCAATACCCCCGAGTGTAAAGCCCTGAAAAAGGTTGTGGACACAGCCCAGGACATCATAGGCAAAACCCTCCCCATCATCAAGAAAATCGACAGGGAACACTACTGTCAGAGAGCAGCAGTAATCATCAAGGATCCACACCACCCAGCACACCTCTGTCCTCCATCTGGAAAGAGGTCTAGGTGCCACAAGACTCCCACTACCAGGTCCAGGAACAGCTGCTACCCCTCCACCATCAGACTCTGCAACAACAAACTCAACTCGACCCATTTAAGGACTCTGCACTTTTTTTACCTGTATTGAAATTCTACATTTCTTTACTTATAAGTGCATATTGAATCCAGCTTTTTTTGCACTACCAACAAGTGGTAATTCTGCCTCACCCACAGGAAAAAAGAATCTCAAGGTTGTGTGTGATGACATGTTTGTACTCTGTCAATAAATCTGAATACCATTCAGGAGACGGGAGCTCAAGACTGGCTGTGGCGATACTTAAGAACAAATGCATTTGGTAAGAAGTCAAACATGAAGGTCTGCAGACACAGTGATTGAAGTAAAAAAAAACACAATGCTGGAGAAATTCAGCAGGGCAAACTGTCATTTATATAGTAAAGATAAAGATACAGAACCAATGTTTTGGGCTTAAGCCCTTCAAAGTATGGAAAAATGTGGACATCCTTCCAAACAAAAAGGTAAGGGGAGAGGAGGGGGGGGAGGTGCATGGTCCCAAAACCAGGTGGTAATAGGTGAAGAGAAGGAGGCACAGCAGCAAGTGGGGGAGGGCGGTGGCTAGGTGATTAGAGAAGGAAGGGGATGCAAAGATGAGGGAAAGAAGTCAGGGGAAGGGAAAGAGAAAGGAAAGCAGGCCAGCAGAAACTGGAAAAGTGTACGTTAATGCCATCTGGCTAGAGAGTACCCAGACAGAAAATCATGTGTTCCTCCAATTTGCGGGCGGTCTTGGTGGGATACTACATAAAGACATGTGACTATGGCAGTGGGGCACAGAACTGAAATGATTGGTCATTACAAGATCCCTATCACTGATGCAGACAGAGCGAAGGTGCTCAGGGAAGCAATCTCTCAGTCTACACCTAATCTTTCTGACGTAGAGAAGACCACAAAGGGAGCACCAGATGTAGTAAATGAATCTTGTGAATACACAAGCAAGTTGGGCACCTCCTGCTGCCACAGGGAAGGTGCTATGGGCGGGGTGGGGGGTGGGGGGGGGAGGAGCATTGGTAGGGAACGGGGAGTGCATGAGGGAGTCACAGAGGGAATGGTCCCCACAGAAGGCAGAGAGGGGAAGATGTCTAGTAGTGGGATCCTGTTGCAAGTGCTGGAAATTCTGGAGGATAACGTTTTGGATGCAGAGACTTAAGGGGTGGTAGGCAAGGACAAGGGGAACCTAGTGTTTGCTGCATCTAGGGGCAAAGGGGGCCAAGGCAGATGAGCAGGAAATGAAAGTGAAGGCTGGGTTGATGGTGGTGGAGGGGAAGCCACATTTGTGGAAGAAGGCAGTCATAAGGGTTACTGGATAGAAGATATGAGGAATAAATACCTATTAAATCCGAATAGATAGGTATCAACTAGTCTGTGCTACACAGGAATAAAACTGGATTTGTAGCTTGCTCATGCCTATCTAAGGGATTACTTAAGGTGGTGTATGAGTACGAGGGAAAAAGTTGAGAGCCACTGCTCAGGACCCAATTGTTACTGAAATGTTTTGCTTGAGAAAAATTGTCATTGGCCCATTTCCTTTGAAGTTATGAAACTGTGAACATAATGAGTCAATTCGATTAAAACAGTGGTTTTCAACCCTTTTATTTCCACTCACATAGCACTTTGAGTAATTCCTTAGTAATCACAGAGCATCTATGGCATAGGGATTACTCAAAATGGTATGTGAGTGGAAAGATAAATTTTGAAAAACACTGGGCTAGACAAATCGAGTTTCTGATCAATGGTACTGATGGGCAACGAAAATTCTCTTAAACGTTAAAGATACGCATTTCATAGGTAAAGATCATAATCCAGCATTTTTCTAGTGAAATGTTACAGAATAGACCACGTCTAAATCTTGTTGCAGAGACGTAGGCTACCTGATTCTCTGTGAATGATTATTTATAGTAACACTGTGTCAGATGCTGGCTGATCCAGCATGGAATAGATTTACCTGCCTGCTTGCCCAATGGAATCCTGCAGGATCCATTGCACTGGGCATTGCCTCCACTGCCATCCTGTAAAGTGGAGATGATGTGATGTTTTTATTTCTTGATATCTCTGCATTTTAACATTGTGTGCTTTTCTCCATTTGATTTTTTAAATTCTTTCTACATAATCAATACAGGGGCTAGCAAGTAAGAATCTATGATATCCAAAAAGCTTTCTAAATTGAAACCAAATTCTCAAAATATGGGTTTTTTTTTAATTTTTTTTATTTTTCACACTGTGAACCATATCAACCAAAATATGTATAAATGTTTCTCATTAAATATACACAGTGGTGTTTTCTTCCCCCCCCCCCTCTTCCCACCCCCCTTCAAAACCCATAAATATTCAACATATACAATACAATAAAACCATAACATAACATCTTCACACAAAGGGAAATAAACAAGAAAAATGCATCATCTATTTGTTACACACTGAATCTAGTCGTTTTGTCTTATCATCATTTTAGGGGATGGAGGTCTGAGGCTGGCTCTCTCTGTTATATTCCATGTATTGTTCCCAAATTTGTTCAAACAATGTGACTTTATTTTTTTTAATTATGTTATTTTTTCCAATGGAATACATTTATTCATTTCCATATACCATTGGTGTATTCTCAGGCTCTCTTCCATTTTCCAAGTTGACGTCATACATTTTTTTTGCTACTGCTAAGGCTATCATAATGAACCTTTCTTGCGCTTTATCCAATTTGAGGCCTAATTCATTACTTATGTTACTTAAAAGAAAGATCTATGGATTTTTTGATATGTTATTTTCTGTGATTTTATTTAATATTTGATTTAGTTCTTCCCAAAATGTATTCACTTTCATACATGCCCAAATTGCATGTACTGTTGTTCCCATTTCCTTCTTACAGCAAAAACATCTATCTGATCTACCCATTCTTTTAATTTTTGAGGAGTGATATATACCCTGTGTAACCAATTATACTGTATCATGCGTAACTTTGTGTTTATTGTATTCTTCTCAAAGTATGTTTAACAACCAAATTGTCAGTTAATTTGGAAGCAGAGAAATGTAATAGAGCTCCAAATATTGAAATGAGAATTTTTATTTTTTAATATATATATTTTTTAATAATTGAGTTTAATAGAAAAAAACCTTTTCATGGTCTCAATATCATAAATCAAATCCTATCACAAAAATTGTAAATCAAAGGTGTAACCTTATTTAACCTACCCCATTCAAAACATTGAATTCAATGATTATATTGAGTTAACAGTTAATCCATTCCTTATAATATAGCCAAAATTAACGGTGAATAGAAAATAGATATGATTAAGATTCGCTTATATATATTAAAAGCGATTTTATATTTCATTTTCATCTTAGTCTGTGATGTGACCAATATTAATGATCCAGTTAAACCCTAATAATCCAACCTCTCCCTCTAAACAAGATTAATTTCTATAAATTATATAGTGAATATTTTTTAGTAGAATTAAGTTCTAAATTAATCCAATTTGTAGTGTCCATTCTGTCCTTAGAATGAATTTTAAAAAAAGATACATCTAATATTAGCTGCCCAATAATAAAATCTAAAATTCGGTAGACCCAAAACTACCTTTATTTTTAAGTTATGAAGGAAAACTTTAAGAATAGAACACTTATTTTACTAAATGTGAGGAAATAGTGAATGAAAAAACGTTTTGGGAGGCTTAAAGCAGTGGTTTTCAAACTTTTTCTTTCCACTCACATACCACCCCCTTACTAAATCACAGAGCACCAATGGCATAAGAATTACTTAAAGTGGTATGTGAGTGGACAAAAAGTTTGAAAACCACTGGCTTAAATGCTAGAATGCTAAATCTTAAAGCAAGAGGAAAGATTAATCAAGATGTGCAATGCAAGTTGGAATAAAACAGGTCAAACAGTGTACTTTATACACTGATGAAAGACTCAAGCCCAAAACATTGGTATTGTATCCTTGTCTTTGCTATATAAAGTGCACTATTTGACGTGCTGAGTTCCTCCAGCATTGAGTTTTTACTATGTGTGTTGTAAGTTTTTAATTAAACAGAGTGGCAGATGACTGGGAAAGTGCTGCCAGAGGAAATGGTAGAAGCAGATGTAATAGCAACATTTAAGAGGCATTTAGACAGACACAAATAGGACTGGGAGGACATGGAGGCAAGTGGGATTGGTTGGACGGACATCATGGGCAAGTAACACAATTTTACATTTCAAATTACCAATGGAGTTATCACATTTTCCCAGAACTAAAAAAAACTCCTTAAGCATTTGCCATTGTCCATCTGCCATACATTTCAATCTAAGTTTACACCATCACACGTCAACATTCCTTATTTCAACAATTGGCTTCAAGTCCTATATTCACATTTTGAATTTACTTGAATCCTCTCAAACAATGCAAAATATTTTCTTAGCTATATTCTTCTAAGGTACAGTCATGTGCTGCATAATGTCCATTCGGGCAACATCCAGCACATATACATCCGTGGTCCTAAAAGGTTAGAATAGATTATCCATTGCCTATTTCTGTATTTATGGTGTGCATATTTTTATGTTGCAATTGAAATCTGTACGAGTTAATGATTTAATCAAAGCAATTATCCAGTTATGCCCTGCTCTCTGATCGGAGAACAGGATATAGCAGACATCACTGGATAATATGGTGTTCGCACGTCCAAATCGCATAACGTCCTATTTCACAGATCGCATTGTGGACGTTAAGCAATGCATGACTTGTATATCCACAAATTAGTCATGTCTTAATGCATACAAGGGCGGTTGATCTAAAATTGATCAAATGCACATTCTGAACCCATCTGCCAAAATATTTTCAATAATGTGAAGGCCACAATGAAGCTTTGGATTTACCACTGAAACAAAGTATCTGCAAGGATCCACCAAAAACACTGGTCAGAGAAGATTTTGCTTCCTGAACACTTTTTGGATTTTGGACCACTGATCATGAAAAGCACTGTGACATTTTCCTATCATGTACCTTTTTTTTTTAAAAAGATCTAACCAATTTACCAAACCACATCCAGTTTATTGACATGCTTCAAGCATACAAAACCACGAAGTGCAACATTTTATGCATTCGCTCTTGAACATCTTCCCTGCTGATCTTAGTGCAGTCAGTTATGGTTTTTAGACTGTAGGCATGTGACGGCACAATCCAGGAATTTTGCCACAACATGGGCAGTTTAAAAAGGAACGTGCAGGAATTTTGAGTCAATTCCTGGACCGTGATTTATTCTGCAGGACCCTCACCACCTTTTGGAGGAAGACTGCAGTGTAAATCGTACTGGAAGAATTTGTTGACGGTCATCCACTTGACTGCATGTCCAACCACCAGGGTTGTTGAACTCAGGTATTTGGAGTCTAAAAATGGATCCAGTGTGAATGACTACACGGGCAGTAATTATGTTAATTTTTCCCCGCTATTTTCCTGATTGCAGTCTAAAAACCACAAGTGACAAACATGGTGAAAGCCTTCACCAGGATAATGGAAAAGTGGTATCAGGTCAACCAGAACCCATCAATGCTGGCTGACTATTGTTGGACATTGATAGATAGGTATCAGATGCAGAGTACAAACAAAAAATCAGTGGCAAAGCATTTTTAGGTCAGTTGAACTAACATGCTAAATTCAATAAAATGTAATGTTTCTCCAACTTCGTACATGATGTAGCAAATCTGAAATTATCTTGTGTTCAACTTGAAGTTGTCCATCATAATCCCCAATTTTATTTCAGGAAGCAAACCTTTTGTAAAAATTGTTGTCCAGTGAAATCAATAATTACTTTTGGATCTGTTTAGTCATTTCTTCCGCATCAAAATGTCACACGTTAAGAAAAAGTGTTTTGAAAAAATATCAGCACTTCTTGGAGAAAATAGCTCAAGCCTACTAGATTGCCCCAATTTGATTTTCCTTATTATTCCCTATATCTGCTTATTCAATGAAGGGTCCAGGCCAGAAATGTCGGTAATATTGCTTTACCTCCTATGGACGCTGAGTTCCTCCAGCATCAAAGAATTTGCAGACTTTAATGTTTCACTTGATTTTTCCTATTGTTCATTCCAAATACCATAGCATTACAATAGCAAAACATTGTAACTTAGAAAAATCGTAAGTCAGACTATCGTAAGTCAGGGACTATCTGTATCATATATGCCGCCAATCATTATTGAATGAAGATCTACCTAGACCGATGCCTGAAGAGGGCACACAAAATCAGTGAACCGGTGCGGACTCGAAAGGCCAACATGGCCTGTTTCCACTCCGTAAATGGTTATATGATTAAAATATCCCAGTCCCATCAAGGTAAAATTCTATTACAGGCATAATTAGAAACATGGCTTTTAAAGACAGTGTGTCCCATTTCATGCTGCAGCAGAATTGAGGCAGCTGCTCCACTAGCTGTACCACTGTGCTGTCCTTCATCTACATGCCTTTATTTGCTCCTTTTAATACTCTGATACAATAATTACCACAAACTTTAAGGAAATTAATATTTTTATTGATATGTCAAATCAAAAAAGTTGTTTATTTCAATTTTATTACAGAGCAATGCCAATCTAAGATTATGCAATTGAACATTAAAAAAGTAATTTTTTCCTATCACAATAAAAAGGAAAATCATTGGTACTTGTAACAGAATTAATTGCTGAAATCACCCATGCAGTCGAGACAGGGCTAGAAAATTAAGGGCCTAAGCCCTGCTTGTTGCAGAGAAACAAGTCAGATAGCCAATCTTTAAACACACTTGCACAAGCATTGATGAGAGTAGTACAGTATTAACATTTTTACTGAAGGGAAGTAGTTGCATTGTGTGCTGAAGATCATTCATCTAGAAGAGTAGTTTTCAAATTTTTTCTTTCCACTCACAATCCACTTTAAGTAATCCCTGTGCCATGGGTTAGTAAAGGATCACATAAAGTGGTACGTGAGAGGAAAGAAAAAAGTTTTAAAACACTGCTTTAATCGTACCCAAATGACTCATCATGTGCACGGTTTCTCAACTCCAAAGGAATTTTTCTCAAGCGAAATATTTCTGTAACAATTGGGTCTGGAGTAGTGGTTCTCAACGTTTTCCCCCCCTACTCACACACCACCTTAAGTAATTTCTTACTAATCACAGAGCACCTATGGCATAGGGGTTACTTAAGGTGGTATGTGAGTGGAAAGAAAAAGATTGAAAGCCAGTGATCGAGAAGGCATTCACTGCTGCCATTGCTTGCCATAAGCTTTCTACTTTCCTCACTGTGCCAGTCAAGAGCATTGAACGTTTCTCGCTCAGTCTATGATCCAAGAGTTGGCCCTCATCTTGTTGAGCAAGATTGTGAGAAATAGTCTGTTAACATCTTGTTCCAAAACTAAAGATGGCCACAAATTTACAATACATTTGAGGATGAAAGAGAAATGATTTTTTTCAAAGTTATTTTTCTACCTTGCATAAAACAATTAACACAATTAATGTTAAGAGAACGATGGTTTAAGATGCAGAAGAGAAATATCAAATGAATCCAATCACATCTGGAGTTCTCTTGCAATAGAAGAGGTCTGCACTTATTGAAAGTGCTAATCAGAATTAAAATGAGTTAATCCTCAATTCGGAATAAATACCTGAACACTATTTAGACACTACCAAAAGCAATAAAAGAGAATATTTTACTTTACTCACCCTATGAGCATTAGTCAAATTAGAATTTTAAAGAGCGTTTTGGAAGACAATACTTAGACATGATCCTCAGTTTGAGGATTGAATTAGCATTAGGAGAATATCCCACAGTGGAATCAGTCACTGGTAACAAGATCTTCAATTCCACTTCTTGCAGCTTTTGCCTCGTGCTCAAACGATTCAATCCTTTCAGACACTATCTTTTTCTGGAAATAAACAATTTTTTTAAAAAACTAACAGGTAATTTGTTCTCCTGCTAAAAGTCCATTCCCCATGTTAAAACATTCATAATGTAGCTGATCCAAAATAAGACCAGAATATGCTGGAGATATTTAAAAGTCTCTCTCTCTCTCAACACCTTCTACATGCTGCAGAGGCTAGAATCTGGAGCAAACCAAGAGAAGCCTGAGGGACTCAGTGGACAAAGCAGCAGCATCAATGAATAGAAATAAACAGCCAACATTTCAGGTTGAGGACTTTTTTTTTTCCAACACGAAGGAGGGATAGCGAACATAAAAAAGGAGGCATGAGCTTGGGAGGCGCCATGGGGTAATAGGGTGTTAGGCAAATGAAAGTGGGAAGAGGTAGAGTGGGGAGACCAGAGGGGATAGTGTTAGGTCTGCTTTGTTCATGAATGAGTGAGACAAACACCAGGCTGAGTCGAAATCAGGGTTCTTTGTTCTTTATTACCGGATTGTAACACTTGCGACTAAACATGTTAGTCGGAGAATGCATTCTGCCGTTATCAGCAAAATGGTGATTTTTTATACCCTTGGATACATGCTTAGAACATCATCATATCATTACTTGTCCAATGACTAAAACTGTTGCTATCCTTTCCCTGCTAGCTTCCTGCCTCTCAATCCATCAATGTCTCTCTTATCTTGTAAGTACAAGGATGCATTTACATCTTGTTACAGCCCTGTACAGGGCAGGGTAACTCCTTACACATTCCCATCTCATGATGTTTTACCTTACAATAGTGGGCTGGAAAAATGGAAACCAGTAAAGAACAGGTGGAAATTTTTCAATTTCAGATAACCTCCCTCACCATTCATTCGTTTCCATCTGATACAAGAAGTCCATTTCTGATACAAACAGCTAAAGCTGATCAAAGACAAAGATAAAAACTCTAAAATTATATTTGGTTCATGTTATTTAGAAGCAGCAAGGATCAAACAACTCCAATTGGTTTAATGGGCTACACCTTCTACATTAAAGTACAATGGAGTGATGATCCATCGCAAGTCAAAAAATGGCAGTGGAATCAGTGTGGGAACTGACATAGCTGTGGGGAGAGAGTGGAGCAGTGGGATTAGTGTGGGGACTGACACAGGTCAGTGGGATCAGTGAGGGGACCGACACGGGGCTGTCGGGAGAGATCAGGGCAGTAGGATCAGTGTGGGGACCAATACAGTGCTGTCAGGAGACACTGAACATCATAGCCTAGCCAAAATTCGAAGTACAGTGCAGGTTCGAACCATTGTAACTTAGAAAAATCGTAAGTCAGACTATCGTAAGTCAGGGACTATCTGTATCAAATATGCCGTCAATCATTATTGAATGAAGATCTACCTAGACCGATGCCTGAAGAGGGCACACAAAATCAGTGAACCGGTGCGGACTCGAAAGGCCAACATGGCTTGTTTCCACTCCGTAAATGGTTAAAATAATTCATGAAAGTTAGAAAAGTTTCAACCAGAGTTGAAAAATATTATATAGAAATTTCTGAATTTTAACAGTCTACTTCAATTAATGTTGTTATTTCAGAATAAATACTAAATAGTCATTCCTGACACATTTTATTTATCTATATCATTAATGAATATTATGATAAAGTATCTAACCATTATATTCTTTACTCTTTCCTTGTCCAGTTTCAGGAACTCTTCAGTTGTGAGATGCTCAAACTTCTTTTTCAGTGCAATAAAGGCACATTTTGAAGAGTGATTTTGATGTTCAACTCTGGAAGAGAATGCAAAAGGTCATTTCATACACTTTGTAGCCAAATGTCAGACTTTGTTCGAGAATGGTCACAAGTTGATTGATGAATAATCACTTGCATTAAGAATCTCAAGTCCACACATAGGGAACACTTGCAAATTATGTTTAAGCAGCAAAAGGAAGACACCCCATGAGGCACTTCCTGCCTTATCTGTGGATGAATTTGTGCTTTCCATACTCTGCCTCATCTGCCAAGAACCCACAAGATCAAAATGAAAGCAAGTCATGCTAAATCCCATGGGACTGCCAAAGATTACCACTCTAAATGGCCACTCCCCATATCATTGCTTGTTCCCTCAAAGGATCTCACAAATATATATTACAAATATAGAAAATAGAACCTAACGACCTACTCCAATGTTTCAAATCTGCTCCAACATTCAATATGGTAGACCTTCTTTCTCAATAACATGTGCTCCCCAAACTTTTTGGTGCCTTTGTGTTGCTAGGAATCTACCTCTTGAAATTTATCTTCCACAGCCGTTGTAAAGAATCCTTTCAGAAGAAAGTTCTCCTCACCCCATGTAGGGCATGTCTTCTTATTCTAAAATCTCTCCAACCAAGGAAAACAGTCACCTCGTGTCTTGTCTGTTACAGGCCTTTCAAAAGTTTGTATATTTCACTGAGCTCTCCTCTCATTATTTTAATAAAGATTTGGATAAAGCTCCAGTTGACCCAATCTCTCTTGGTACAACCATCCAGCTAACCTAAAAATTAGTTTGGCAGATTTTTGCTGTACTCCCATCTTCACCTAAAGGCTCTGGGTTAACATATGGAGGAAATGCCCACAGCTTTCCATTCAAGTAAGCATATTTATTATCATTAAATGTCAAGTTTTGTTCCACTCCTCCCTACATTTCAAACTAATCATTAGGCTACAAGAGTGACCAAGAAATCTTGCAATGCTGCTATGCTATTGATATATTTATGAACACTTGGTGTCATCTTGAGTGCAAACATCATCTAGAATTCAAATGTAAAGTACTGTACTTACAAAGGTTTATCTTGAGGCTCCCAACCTTCTAGTTCTTTGTAACAAAAGAAGCATTGAGCAACATCAGGACCATTCTCGCTCGGAGTGTGAATAAACCCTGCTGCTGCCATCTAGTAATAAGCACAAGATATTAAAATCAACTTAGTCTGCTTAACAGTAAAGGGCAGTTTAGGAAGCAGTCGTCACAAAGGGGACCTGGATCAGTTATTAAACCCACTAATTCTTCAGCTTCACATGTTAACTTGGTTGCCACCAAAAACAAGTAGAGCTTGATATCTTTTTCTTTCTTTGGCTTGGCTTCACGGACAAAGATTTATGGAGGGATATGTCCATGTCTACTGCAGGCTCGTTGGTGGCTGACAAGTCCGATGCGGGACAGGCAGGCACGGTTGCAAGGGAAAAATTGGTGGGTTGGGGGTTTGGTGTTGGGTTTTTCCTCCTTTCTCTTTTGTCAGTGAGGTAGGCTTCTGGCAAGGCTAGATGTTAAGAGTAAGCCACAGCTGATACAAAAAAAAAATCTAAAGCACACACACCAATTCAAAAAGAAGATCTGAGTCAATTACTACATAGGGACAAAGGAGAATATTTTCAAAAAAATAATAACCCTACATCTCCACAAGTCCCTTGCCCTTATCATTGAAGATTGGGACTGGGGAAGTATATCTGCAGAAATGGAAGGAAAAATCAGAAACAGATAATTTCAATGGCAAGGGATTTGGAAAAGAATACAAAAGTGACCTGTGTTTCCATCTGTAGGAGTCACTGAAGGCAAACACACAGGTACAACAAGCAGATCAGAAGGCAAATAATATAATGCCATTCAATGCAAAAGATTTTGAGTGAAGGATCAAGGATATCTTGGTACAGTTATGCAGGTCTTAACATGACCTCACATGGGGTATTAAATGCAGTTTTTTCTCTCTCTTCTCAAAAATATTCTTTGGGTCAACGTTTTGTAGCACAGGGCCAGGCTCTATCGCCCTACTTCTTCACTCCAAGATTGCCTACCAAAGCCAGACCTGATACATCTGCATTTGGCCCATATCCGTCCAAACTTTTTTTTAAATTATGTACCGGTCTAAATACCTTTTAATCATTACATTTGTATCCACCTTTACACTTCCTCTATCAGCTCATTGCATTAATCCACCACTCTTTTCCAAGAAAAATGTTCTTCAGATCCCCTTTTAATTCCTACCCATCTCAATTTACATCCATGCCATTTAGTTTCAATCCTCATACCTTGGGAAAGTCCAACTACGTACCTTATCTACACCCTTCATGATTTTACATACTTCTATAAACTCACCCTCAGCCCCCAATGCACTAAGGGAAAAGATCCCAGCTTAGCCAGCCTCCCCTTATCACTAAGGCCCACCAATCCCAGTAACATTCATGGAAGGAGTTTAACATGGATTCACCTGCCTGATTCATGTAATAGCAAATGTGTCAAAAGTACCAATTAGGTCAATTATATTTGTATTCACTGAAATAAGAGGAACACTCAATAAAGCATCGGACCATATAGACAGGATTTGGTGAGGGCATTTCCCATGGCAAAAGGGTCCAGCAGTCTCTGGATTATTTCCCTGCACTGCAAGACATTCAGGACAGAGATGAGAAATTCTGGAGTATGTGATGGCTAAGGAGGAAAATTTCTGGGCACAAGTGGGCTGAGCCAGGAATAGAGAATCTGCCTTGATCACAATGAATTTCCACTGCAACAACAGGGCCAATCATTTTAATTCTATACCCCATTCCCACAATGAGATGTCCATCCATGACCTCATGAATTGCTAAACTAAGGCCACCTTCAAATTGGAGGAACACCCAATATCCTGTCCATGCATTCTCCAACCAGTTTTGTTAAACCCCTCCCTCCCCCCCCCCAAGTCTCTCTCTCTTCCCTATCTCTCGTCTCCTTTCCGCCACCTCCCCACCCCTTTTCCTCTCCACTCACAAAGTTACCCCCTCCCCATAATCACCTCAGCCTTTTATCTCTTCTACCCTCCCACCCATGACTTCTTACCTGTTAGCCTTATGCTCCTGCCCCTGTACCATCCTTCCCTCCTCTTTTTATTCAGGCACCCATCTCCGACCTTAATGAAGGACCCAGGCCCAAAACACTGGTTATATCCTTTTGATGCTGCATGACCTGCTGGGTTTCTCCAGCATTTTTGTAGATGATACCACAATCCCATGAGTGCCATTCCCCCCACCCCATTCCACACTGAACGTGTCCCCCCCACCCCACTCCACCCGGAACGTCCCCCCCACCCCACTCCACCCGGAATGTCCCCCCACCCCACTCCACCCGGAACGTCCCCCCCACCCCACTCCACCCGGAACGTCCCCCCCACCCCACTCCACCCGGAACGTCCCCCCCACCCCACTCCACCCGGAACGTCCCCCCCACCCCACTCCACCCGGAACGTCCCCCCCACCGCACTCCACCCGGAACGTCCCCCCCACCCCACTCCACCCGGAACGTCCCCCCCACCCCACTCCACCCGGAACGTCCCCCCCACCCCACTCCACCCGGAACGTCCCCCCCACCCCACTCCACCCGGAACGTCCCCCCCACCCCACTCCACCCGGAACGTCCCCCCCACCCCACTCCACCCGGAACGTCCCCCCACCCCACTCCACCCGGAACGTCCCCCCCACCCCACTCCACCCTGAACGTCCCCCCCACCCCACTCCACCCTGAACGTCCCCCCCACCCCACTCCACCCTGAACGTCCCCCCCACCCCACTCCACCCTGAACGTCCCCCCCACCCCACTCCACCCTGAACGTCCCCCCCACCCCACTCCACCCTGAACGTCCCCCCCACCCCACTCCACCCTGAACGTCCCCCCCCACCCCACTCTGAACGTCCCCCCCCACCCCACTCCACCCTGAACGTGTCCCCCCCCACCCCACTGCACCCTGAACGTCCCCCCACCCCACTGCACCCTGAACGTCCCCCCACCCCGAGTCACAGCGCCTGGGCCGGCTCCCGCTCACATTCTCGGGCGTACACACACAGTCGGCGACGAAGGGCCAGTTCTTGAACGTGTCCAAGCGCTCCTGGTGGAAATAGAACTTGCGGTGCTGCTTCAAATACACCTCCATGCTGGGCCGCACGTTCAAACCCCCGGCCGTTCACCGCCCGCGCCGCTTCCCGCCGCCTATTGGCCGGCTGCGCCCTGACGTCACGGGTACGGAATCCCGGAGGAGCGCGCCGGCAACGCGCTTTTCCTTTCGTTTGCATCCCAGTGCCAAGTGGTGCAGCCCAATCTTTGGAGACTTGGTCTGGAGTTTCCAGGCTTCACCTGGAGGCTGGGCACAGTGAGAAAGTTCTTTTTGCGAGCAGTTCCAGCTGGTCAACCCTTTCAAAGGGAAAACACAAGGCAGACTGCAGAGCTCCAGAGAGATCAGCTGGCTCCAAAAGCAAAGGCAGCATTGTTTACTAGATCTCTCTCTATCTTTAGGAGCTGTTTCTCCAACACCAGGTTTCATCTGAGAGAGACAACATATTAAAATAAAGAAATGACATTTTGCTGGGAAGATATGAATTTCCAGGTAAGACACTCTAAGCCGTTATTTTCTTATTCCAGGAAGTGTCTTTAAATGTTAAATGTAAGTTTGTAAATGTAGGCATACCGCACGGTTACAGGCCCTTTTGGCTCACAAGCCTGTGCCACCCAATTGACCTGGTAAGTTCTGAAGGGTGGGAGGAAACTGGAGCCCCCGGAGAAAACCTATGCACAAATTCCTTACAGACAGCGTGGGATTTGAACCCCCGTCCCAGTTGCCGGTGCTGCAACGGTGTTGCGCTAACCGTGCTGCCCGTGACTGTCTTTACTGAATGACGCGCCGACAATAGCCTTGCACTCAATGTCACCGAAACTAAGGAGATGATTGTTGACTTCAGGGAGGAAAGCCAGAGGATGCAATCCAGTGTGATCATTGGGGGACCAGAGACGGAGAGGATTAGCAAATTTAAGTTATTGGGAGTCACTATCTCTGAGGATCTCTCCTGGATCCAACCCACCAATTGCATCTTGAAAACACATCACCGCCTCTATTTCCTCAGGAGTTTGCTGAGGTTTACTCAGTATGACATTGGGAACTTCTGCAAATTTATATAGATGTGTGGTGGAAAGTGTACATACTGGCTGTATCGAAGCCTGGTGTGGGGACACCAATACCACTGAGTGGAAAGCCATGCAAAAGATAGTGGACACAGCCCAGGACATCATAGGCAAAACCCTCCCCACCATCGAGAACATCTACAGGGATGGTTGCTGTCGGAGAACAGCGGCAATCATCAAGGATCCACACCCCCCCCCCCCCCCAGCACATGCTCTGTTCTTGCGACAACCATCAGGAAAGAGGTCTCGGTGCCACAAGACTCACACCACTAGGTTCAGGAACAGCTGCTACCCCTCCACCATCAGACTCCTCAACAACTAACTCAGAGACTCATTTAAGAATTATTTTTTGGGGAAAAAATATTAAAAAAAGGAAAGAAGAAAATAGTAGAGGAGAAAAACCTAACTCTACTGCCAGATGCTATATATGACTAGTATTAAAAGAAAAACGAGGGTAAAATAAATTAATATAAGGAACGTGGAAAAGATACAAGTCAAACAGTTTAATTACATTGGAGTAAAATTATAAAGTAAGACAGTGAGCCATAAATGACCCCATAACTTCTGGAATCTTGTATCTGAATTATTAATTGAATGTTACGCAACCACTGACCATGAATAGGTGGGGCAGTATCCTTACATTAAAGTAAAAAGAGAAGCGAAAGAAATGGCATGATTCTGAACCAAAGGTAAAGAAGAATCATTCCCTCCTGTTTTACCAGAGGATTCAATGTTAAATCTATGTTAAAAATTTTTGATAAGGTATAGAAAACTTCTCTCCAGTATTTTTCTATAGAAAACTTCTCTCCAGTATTTTTCTAGACTAGGACAAGTCCCAAACATATTAATTAATGATGCGTCACAGCTCTTACACCTGTCACACCAGGGAGTCATAGCAGAATAAAGGTCCAACAATTTAGCCTTAGACAAATGCATTCAATGTACCACTTTGAATTGTAACAGATAACGATGAGCACATACCAAATAGCCATTAACTAACCTAAGAATTGTGTCCCAATCCTCGCATCCAATATAGTCAAATTTAAATCCAAGTATTTTTGATTTTAACTAAGTCTGATTTGAATATAAACAATTTCTCGTGTTCCTTGAGCTGTGACTTTTAATTTCAATGCCACATTCAAAACTTTTCATAAACTCTTCTAAATTGAAGTGTCACCTTCAAAAATTGGAATTTTTATCTTGGGTAGAGAAGAGAGCGTCTCTAACTGAATTAACAATGCAGTCATTTCATCGTGTATTGTCATGCCTAGGCTTACGTTATTTTGTCTACCCAGCTGTGGTTCTAACGCTGTGGCTTTGGTATCTAATAGTTTCCTTTCTTAGAGTTCTTCATCAAAAGTTGATGTTTTCAATCATTTACTTTGAGCACCAGAAACCATTGAACTTTCCAGTGCCTGTGACCTGGCCTTAGCTTTGTCCAATTTCGCTTGTTTTTTTTTTGCATTTTTAGCTCTATTTCCTCCATTTTTAGCTGCTCCTCTTGCAGTTCCTCCTCTTGTCATCACCACACCTGCTCTTGTCGTTGCTACGCCCATGTCTGTCTTATCTGCTCCTCCTTCTAAGTTCAATTCAAGCTGAAGCTTTCTCTTTCTCACTTTAAGAGCTGTTGTGTCTGCTTGAATCTTTAAATGGAACACAAAAGACTTCTGACTGAACTTCACAGTTTAGGTGTGAGGGTGAAAAGTCAATGAATGATTTGGGACCAACCAGCCCCCCACCCCACACACACACCACTTTTTACTTATCCCCACTAAGTGCAAGTGTATGTTATTAATAGATAATAATAAAAAAAATTTTTTTTTTCTTTGGCTTGGCTTCGCGGACGAAGATTTATAAAAATTATTAGTTTTTAAAATACCATTGTCTTGATGAATTTCTACTGCTGTTGACTTAGGTCACAACAGCTAGAGAGGGTGCAGAAAATATTTACAATGATGTTGCCAGAACTAGGGGAGGGGGAGAATTGAGTCATAAAAAGAAATTAGATAGTTTGCAACCTCTGTAAATATATTTAAGACAAAGTTGGATAGATTTTTACATTGTAATGGAATTAAGAGATATGGGGAAAAGGCAGGTAGGTTGAGATGAGACTAGAAATCAGATCAGCCATGATCTCATTGAATGGCAGATGCAGGCTCGATGGACTGGATGCCCTACTCCTGCTCCTATTTCTTATGTTCAAGACTGAATGTGGGACACCAGAGTGGCAGGTGAAAGTGAATTGCTGCCATGGTCAGAGTTGATGGCCTGTATATATGGAAACCTAAATCACAAGGCAAATCAGCAGAATGGGTGGTCCTTAAGTTTAAATGCCACAAAAAACCCACTATGGTGCAGCCACAAAACACCAAATTTTGTGACTTGTTCATGATGATAAATCCTGATTGTAACTATTATATGTATAGCTTGAATCATTGAGAACATCTGGAGTTATCGCAATTCGACAAGACTAATTGGTGATGTCAGAACTTTATTGAACTGGCTTAGAAATCATGAGAACCACCGAAAGGTTTTGTAGCTCACTGTTCACTTTCTAGTGACCATTTTCAACAGAACCTAAAACAAACAAACATGACATTAGATTATTGCTTGTACATACGTGAACTACATAAAAGCTCTCCCAATTAAAACCTCATGTAGGACATAGTTTCTGTATTCATCACAATTCTCTTGAAATATTCTACAAATTATGGCATACCCTTTATTTTCAGTTCCAGAAAAAGTCGGATTGTGCTTAAAGTTAATAAGTTTAAAGCAAACTGTTTACAGAGTCAGTTCCTCTTAAAGGGGAATGGAATTTTTCAAAATTTAAGTTGATTAATTTTTTGAAATTTACTCTGAGACTTACAGCATGGTAACAGGCCATTTCTGCAACAAGCCCGGGCCACCCAATTACACCCAAGTGACCTACTCCCCAAAACGGTGGGAGGAAACTAGAGCTTGCTCCGGAGGTTAATTTGCAGTGGATGCACTTGGAAGTTTAGTTCATGCACCAAAGTAATCAAGAATATGACTTAAAAATTGCATGATATAATTTATTTTCACATCTGCTTGTATTTCCACAGAAACACCCATGGTGCATTGATCAATAGTTGTTGCCGGTTCAACCACAAGAAGAATCTAACCTAGAAAAGTAATATGAAAATATGGGTGTAGCTTGCATTCACCTTCTGAAGGCAAGAATCCATTCTACCTTTCCCTTTGCTGTTCCCCAGCAAGCATCTTCTATTTGCTCCAATCTGGCATTTTGAGGTTTAATAACAAGTTAGAATAATTGATTTGAAATAAGAATTATAATGGACCAATCTCAGCTCATGGTGGCACATCAATGTTGCCCTATACACAGGATTACTTGCATTTATAATGGGTACAGGTATTACATGAATTTCAACAGTATTTTTATTGTGGTCTTTCCTTCACTCTCACATACGAGATCATTTTTTGAATTCATCATAGTCTTTAGAAATAACTGTTTATGTTATAAATGATGGTTATAGCCAAGAAGTCCCCATCTTTAAATTCCAGAGAAAATTCCTTGTGGCTGATGAACTGCAAGTTGTAAAACTTGAAAAAGCCTCATTTTATAAGGTGTATGGAAATGTCTTCTTCTGTGACCCTCCACTACCAAAATTCCTCAAATTAAATTGCAACTTTGTGTAGCAAGACCAAGGCTACAAGAGACACTAAACACTGAAAAATCTTTACCTGTGTTAGAATGTAGTTCTCTTCCACCAATTTCTCTATAACATCAAAATGATCCCTATTTGTAACATCTTGAAAAGATGCATTGAATCCAGCAACTTTAATAGCCTGCAAGAACAATCATTTTAAAGAACATCAGAAAAACACTCATATTTTCCTCTAAAACACTTAAGAATAATAGTGGAACAGCAATTCTCTCGCCCCTTAGCTTTAATGGAATTACCTACGGAGTATTTTATTCTTTATTCATTGACAGTAATGCACTTCTTAATTGCCTTTGAAAGATATTTACTGCCTTTGGATAAGGAATTCCAGGGTTAAGCCCAGCATTAATGAGGGAACATGAGCACCAAATGCAATTGGAGGAAAATGTAACTGAATTTCTGTATCATTCAGGAAGACAGTTTGGGTAACAGCGGAGAAACACAGAGTGGGACTAATGGCAACGATCTGAGAACCAGATGAACTCAATTGACAAATAGTCTCTTATGTAATAATAAAATATGAAAATGTGAATATGTAGGTTGGAAGGTGAGGTACAAGGAGAACTCTCTCTGCTTTCTGTCTGCAAGGTGGAGTTAGGGGCAGAAATGTGGAAACTGGAGAGCCATGTTTGAGAGCCCAGTCATACAAACATAGCAGGTTGGCCCTTTGAGTCAGCTTTGCTGTTCATGGCTGAATATCTGTCTCAATAAGATATCCCTATTGCCTCCTCATACTTCTTGACACGATTTTCATCTATCTTTTAAAAAATATTCAGGAACTTGACCACTGTGTACTGAATTCCATTCTCTGAGTGAAAGAAATATCTCTTCATCTCAGTCCTAAATCTCTTGCCTTGTATCTTGAGACTGTGACCCATCATTCCAAACACCCTAGCCAGGGAAACATCCTTTCCATATTTAATTTATTCCTCTGTCTGAATTCAGTAGATTTCATTTAGATTCCCCTGTAGCGGCAACTGAGGGGCAGGACTTCATATTCGAATCTCCCCTGTGATTCCTGCCGACCACCCATTTCGGGGGTGTCCACGCTAAGATGGTACTGGGCCCCCTTCTCTGGGACAAAATCAGCAGACTGGGAAATGCGTCAGGAACGTTGTGACATCACTTTTGGTTTCAGGATGGCCGAACCAGAAGTGACATAAAAGTTGCCTGTAAAACTGATTACAGCAGTTTTCTGCTGACAACAACTTGAGTCAGACTTTTTGCTTGTAGCTCTGTCCTTAAGGTACCACATCCCACTTATTTTTTCAAAAGCCTATTGAATACAAATCAAGTCAACCTGATTCTGGTTTAAAGCAGTTAATATTTTACTAAATGAGAAAAAAGATTTTTCAATCAATCAAAGATACTTTTATTCCAATTCTCCTGTGCTAAAACACAAAAATGAGTGTACTCCATTAAGGCTAAAATCTAGACAGCTATTCTATATATTAAGAATGATTTAAGATTCTGTTCAATTTTCTTCACTAAGAGAAAATTTGCTGTAAAAAATATTAAATATTTGAAGTGCCAGTTGATGAAGTAGACAAAGACGATGTGGTCAAACAATAATCAGGGCTTTTATTAGCAGAAACTCATGGTACAATAATGAAAGACAATAGATGCATATACAGTTATACCCAAGGGGAGTGTCCTTAACAGTCAAGATAATGTACAGCCAATGTTAGTACAGCAAGGCTCACCAGAGGGGAGACAGGGAGCTTGGCAGACATTCACCACAGTCTCCCCCCGGCAGAAGAAGGGTTAAAATCAAAAGGACAGCTGCTTAGAAAGACTGAAGCAAGCGATACGTGGATACCATGTTTGGTATCTAACAGCCAAAGTACGCCAGTATCTAGCAAGCAATCGAAATATAATGAGATGTTTTATGATATGTCAGCCTATCAGGTTATTTACGATTCTGATGCTTCGTCTCAAAACAGGTGGCTCCTTTGCAACCTTGGGAACTGATACAGGTCCTGGGTCTGTAGTGTGGGAAGGACTGGCTTCTAGACCCGCTCCAGAATCGCCAGCGTGAGGCAGTTAAGCCTCAGCGTGGCCATCTGAAAGCTTACTAGGGCTCACAGGCTGGGGGGGTGAGTCCAACCTCTCAGGCTCACTCTGAGTAGGTGTGCGAGGAAGGGGCGAACCAGGCGAAGCCAGATCTCTTAGGGGTACAGTGTCAGTCCTCCCTTCTGGGAATTTAACATGAGCGTAGTTGGGGTTAGTATGCTGTAGCTGAACTGGTTGGGCTAGGGGGTCTGTTTTATGCGCCAGAGCATGGTTCTTCAGCAGCATGGTTCCAGGCTCAGATAAACAGGCTAGACAGTCCATCACAGTTCCTGATTTCCTAGGAAAGGCAAACATACGTTCTTGAGGTGTTTGATTTGTTGGCAGTACACAATAAAGACCGAATAGAATGTAGTGCCTCAGGCAGCACCTCCTGCCACCGGGTAACAGGGTAACCATGTGTTTTTAAAGCAAGATTAACAGTCTTCCAGACTGTAGCATTAGCCCTTTCAACCTGCCCATTGCCCTGTGGGTTGTAGCTTGCAGTACGGCTGGTGGCAATTCCCTTTCATAGCAGGGCTCGCCGCAGTTCAGCGCTCATGAATGCTGAGCCTCTATCGGTATGAATGTAATTGGGAAAACCAAAAATGCTGAAAATTCTGTCAAGTAACTTGATGACAGATGCTGACGAGACGTCAGGGCAGGGTATCGCAAAGGGAAACCTGGAATATTCGTCAATTACAGTAAGGAAATATACATTTTTGTTGTTGGAAGGTAACGGCCCTTTAAAATCTAAGCTAATCCTCTCAAAAGGTCGGGTTGCCTTGATGAGAGTGGCCTCTGGAGCTTTGAAGTATTTCGGTTTGCATCCTGCGCAAACAAGACAGCTTTTAGTCAGTTTCCTGACTTCTTCCAGAGAGTAAGGAAGGTTGTTAGCCCTTGTGTAGTGGAAGAATATTGTGACTCCTGGGTGGCACAGTCTCTTTTAGCCCCTCCTGCTGAGCACCAGCAGCAGATCGTGACAATGCGTCAGAAGGATCATTTAACCTGCCCGGTCTGTACTGGATCTCATAATTATAAGTTGAGGGTTCTATTCGCCAGCGTGCCATCTTATCGTTCTTGATTTTATTTTTGTGTTTAGTACTGAACATGTAGGCTACAGATTTCTGATCAGTGACAAGAGTAAATTTTCTGCCGGCTAGAAAGTGTCTCCAGTAGCGATCAGCTTCAACAATAGCCTGGGTTTCTTTTTCAATGGCAGGATGTGTAAGTTCAGGGCACAATTTGAGGCATCAGTTTCCACTTGGAATGGGACATCCTCGTCAATGGACGAGAGTGCAGCTTTGGCAACATCAGCTTTAATTCTCTCGAAAGCCATCAAGGCTATTGGAGAGAGAGGAAAAGATTTAATGTCAAACAGAAGGCGTGCCTTCGTGGCGTAGTCCCGAACCCATTTGCAGTAGTAGGTAAAGAATCCCATACACCTTTTAAGGTGAGTTTGGGGGTGGTAATTTCTTAAGGGGGGCCATTCTTTCCGGGTTGGGGCAGATTTCGCCCTTGTGGACAATGTAGCCCAGAAGTAGCTCTGTCGCATTGAACACACATTTGCCCTCGTTAAATGTAAGGTTGAGTTCTTTAGCTGTTGCTAAAAATTTCTTTAAGTTGTTGTCGTGCTCAGCCTGTGTTTTCCCACAGATAGTGACATTATCCAGATAGGGAAACACACCCTGTAACTCATACGTCCTAACAATCTTATCCATTTCCCTCTGAAACACTGACACACCATTAATGACTCCAAAAGGTACCCTTTTAAGCTGGTATAAGCCCCCATCAGCCTTAAAGGCTGTATAGGGTCGGGTCATTCCTTTTTTTTTAAAAATGGTGGTAAGCTGCTTTGAGGTCGATAGTGGAGTACACTTTGTATTGTGCTATCTGATTAATCATTTCCTTGATGCGTGGCAGAGGGTAGGCATCCAGGTTAGTGTAACGGTTGATTGCCTGTAGTCAATAGCCAGTCGTTTCTTAGTGTGATTTTTCACAACTACCACCTGAGCTCACCACGGACTCTTACTGGGTTCAATTACTCCCTCTTTAAGCAATCTCTGGGTCTCAGCTTTGATAAACTCACGATCCTCTTTGCTGTAAGAACGGTTCTTAGTGGCAATTGGCCAACACTCGGGGGATAAATCACTGAAAAGGGAGGGAGCTTTGATTTTTAATGTGGACAGACCGCAGTAACTAGCGCGGGGGATGATAAGTGTGGGTAGTGGCCCACCGAAATTTAACACTACACTATTCATCTGAGATTGAATATCTAACCCCAGTACCACAGGGGCACAGAGCTCCAGCATAATAAAGAACCACACATCAGCCAGGCAATGTCCCTGCAAATTTAAAGTAACTTTACACTTGTCCGTAAAGTTCATTACAAGCCATCGATATCTTTCGGTTCACTGGATATCTCCGCAAATTTAAGGCTCTGGCAACTCTGGATGTAGCTGTCAGCACTCCTCGAGTCTATTAGACACTCAAGAGTCTCACCTTTCATTTCCCCCTTCATAGTCGACCGTTCCAGTCCATAGCATCCCCCAAGCTTTGGAGTCAATTGAGCTATTACAGGGGATCTCACCTCGCTGTCACTTGAAGTCGATTCAACCTGCTCATCTGAAGATTCCCCCTTTTCACAGTTGTCTTCCATTCCTGCAGCTCCAGAATGCATTTTCTTGGTGCTTCTCTTCTTCTTCTTATCAGTTGGAGTACTTTTCGCCTTACACACTTTAGCAAAGTGGCCGAGTTTCCCACAATAGCTGCAAGTAGCTAAAATGCTAAAGTAGCATTTTTCAGGAGTTTGCCTTTTTCTTTCCTTCGTGGTTCCAGCACTCCTGGATGTTTCCTTTTCGGTTTCTAGCATTTCACTGGACCGCATGGCACTTCTCAGTGTTTTGGCTAGAGTGACTGTCCAGTCGTAGGTTAAGGGCACCGTCTCCAGCAGCCTCTGTCGGATGTAACTGGAGTCAATCCCGTTGACTAAAGCATCCAGCTTCAAGGCATTGCGGTGTTGTTGCACATTGACTGCCTTGACATAACATTCATTTGCCAGTGAGTTGAGAGCCAGTGCATAGGCAGCATCACTTTCCCCGGGTTTCTGGCGTCTAGTCAGCAACTGGTGTTGAGCAAACACCACATTCCATGGCGCTGCATAGTAAAGCAGTCAGACGTTTCCGGGCTAAAGCCAGAGTGGTAGCTCCTTGCGTTATAGCGAAAGGGACCTCGCCCAGCAGAGAGTTCAGGTGGTCCAACTGTATCACCTCATCGACCACGTTGTTTCAAGCCATGTAGTAATCGAAACAAGCAATCCAGTGGTTGAAAATTTCTCTGGCCCTCAGGGCAGACTGGTCGATTATCAGCTGCTCTGGCCTGAGTGCTGCATCCATTTCTGCTAATAAAATTGAAGTGCCAGTTGATGAAGTAGACAAAGACAATGTGGTCAAACAATAATCATGGCTTTTATTAGCAAAAACTCATGGTACAATAATGAAAGACAATAGATGCATATACAATTATATCCAAGGGGAGTATCCTTAACAGTCGAGATAATGCACAGCCAATGTTAGTACAGCAAGGCTCACCAGAGGGGAAACAGGCAGCTTGGCAGAGATTCACCACAATATTATAAGGGAAAAGTGAAGTAGCTGATTTTTAAACATCATTGTGGTGCTCAGTGGATAGCAGAGGGGAGCTAATCCATTTGGGTGTTTAGCAAAGTAATTTAAGTTGGTTGTTTTTAAGAATTATATTTCAGGCAGGTTAGATTGCTTTTTGATTATATTGTAGTCTGGAAGTGTAAATGTTTTGGCACAATTTTTAGAGATGCAAATAAATGATTAATCCTTTTAAGAGCCAATCGAGCATGGAGTGGAGCTTTAAACATGTAATATTTGTAAAAGCAAAATCTGAAACAGAACAAACAATGTTGGAAGAAGAGGCAGAGAGAAAGAAAGATGGAGGGGGGAAGAGGGAGAGAGAAAGAGAGAGAGTTAAAACTAGCTAATATTCGGGAAGGTGAGACAGGGAATTGAAGGAATTAAGACCAATCAGCCTTTTGAGTATCAGTATTTACTAGATTCTATTATTAAGGATAGAAAAATTACAAATAAAGACTGGAAGGAGACCCTAGCAGGGATGAGAGTGGAACAAGAATGCCGGGTATTTTTGGGAATAAAACAGAAGGTGCAGGATCAGTTCATTCCAAAGAGGAAGAAAGATCCTAAGGGAAGTAAGGGGTGACCGTAACTGAGAAGGGAAGGTCAGTAAAAAATAAAAGAGAATTATAACATAGCAAAGATGAGTGGGAAGCCAGAGGATTGGGAAACTTTTAAAGAGCAACAGAAGGTAACTAAAATGGCAATAAGGGGAGAAAAGATGAGGTATGGTACACTAGGCAAGAATATAAAGGAGGATAGTCCAAACTTCTTTAGGTATGTGAAGAGGAAAAAAATAATTAAGATCAAAGTTTGGTCCTTAAAGACAGTAATGGGTGAAATTATTATGGGGAACAAGGAAATGGCAGACAAATTGAACAGGTACTTTGGATCCGTATTCACCAGGGAAGATGCATACAATCTCCCAGATATAATAGTGGACAGAAGACTGAGGGTAACAGAGGGACTGAAAGAAATTCATATTGGGCAGAAATGGTGTTGGGTAGACTAATGGGACTGAAGGCTGATAAACCCCCAGGGCCTGATGGTCTGGATCACTTAAGGAGGTGGCTCTAGAAATCATGGACACATTGGTAATTATATTCCAATGTTCAATAGATTCAGGATCAATTCCTGTGGATTGGAAGATAGCTAATGTTGTCCCACTTTTTAAGAAAGGAGGGAGAGAGAAAACAGGGAAGTATAGACCAGTTAGCCTGATATCAGTGGTGGGGAAGATGCTGGAGTCAATTATAAAAGATGAAATATCGGCACATTTGGATAGCAGTAACAGGATCGGCCTGAGTCATCATGGATTTACCAAGGGGAAATCATGCTTGACTAATCTGGAATTTTTTGAGTATGTGATTGTGAAAATGGACAAGAGACAGCCAGTGGATGTAGTGTACCTGGACTTTCAGAAATCTTTTGATAAGGTCCCACACAGGATATTGGTGGGCAAAATTAAAGCACTGGCATGGATAGAAAATTGCTCGGCAGATAGGAAACAATGAGTAGGGATCAACAGGTCCCTTTGAGAATGCCAGGCAGTAACTAGTGGGCTGCTGCAAGGCTCAGTGCTAGGTCTGCAGCTATTTACAATATACCAGTTCATTAATGATTTAAATGAAGGGATTAAAAGTACCATTAGCAAATTTGCAGATGACACAAAGCTGGGTGGCAGTATGAAATGTGAGGAGGATGTGATGAGAATGAAGGGTGACTTGGACAGGTTGGGCGAGTGGGCAGATGCATGGCAGATGCAGTTTAATGTGGATAAGTGTGAAGTTATTCACTTTGATGGAAAGAACAGATAGGCACCTTACTATCTGAATGGTGTCAAGTGAGGAAAAGGGGAAGTACAACGAGATCTAGGTATCCTTGTTCATCAGTCACTGAAAGTAAGTATGTAGGTACAACAGGCGGTGGAGAAAGTTAAAGGGATGTTGGCCTTCATAACAAGGGGGGATGAGTATGTGAACAAAGAGGTCCTATAGAGTCGTAAAGGGCCCTGGTGAGACCACACCTGGAGTTTTGTGTTCAGTTTTGGTCTCTGGGAATATATCCTTAAATTTCATAAGAAATGTCTTCATTTAGTACAGTGAAATAGAAGAAGAAAAGAAAGGCAAGATAAAGGATATACTTTCTCTTATTAAAGGATACATGGAGTCATTGAAAGAATGGCAAACACAGGAATTTAAGGATTTAAGAAAAAGAATAAACAACACAGAAGAGAAAATAAATAAAATAGATATGACCTTAACAGAAATGGGAAAGAAAATGGACAAGATGGAAGAGCGGGCAGTAGCAGGAGAAATGGAGGTAGAAGACTTAAAAAAGAAATTGGAGGAATCTAATAAAAAAACTAAAGAGACACAAGAACTACTAGCTCAAAAAATAGATACAATGGAAAACCATAACAGAAGAAATAACATAAAGATAGTGGGCCTTAAGGAAGATGAAGAAGGCAAGAATATGAGGGAGTTTATAAAAGAGTGGATCCCTAAGACCCTAGGATGTCCAGAACTACAGCAAGAAATGGAAATAGAAAGGGCACATAGAGTATTGGCCTCTAAACCACAACCACAACAAAAACCAAGATCTATTGTAGTAAAATTTCTAAGATATACTACAAGAGAAAAGGTACTGGAGAAGACAATGGAAAAAGTAAGAGAGGGCAACAAACCACTGGAGTATAAAGGGCAAAAAATCTTCATTTATCCAGATATAAGTTTTAAACTCCTAAAGAAGAGAAAAGAGTTCAATACAGCAAAGGCGATTTTATGGAAGAAAGGGTATAAATTTATACTAAAGCATCCAGCGGTATTGAAAATATTCATTCCGGGACAACAAAACAGACTATTCTCGGATCCAGAAGAAGCACGAAAATTTGCAGAACAATTACAAAAATAGACTGAGGGAGGAAGACGGGTAATGAGAGTTAAAATGATCACGATGGATATGTATGTGGGTAAAGACAAAAATAGACTGAGGGATGAAGACGGGTAATGAGAGTAAAAATGATCACGATTGATATGTATGCGGGTAAAGAGGTATAAGAGTGAATAGAGACAATGGGCATACGTGAATGTATCTGTACTTAGAGGAAAATATAGATAGTATAGACAAGAATTAATAAGGGAAGGTAATGGAATAGAGAGAATAAGGAGGGAATTAAAAGAGTGACCTTTGTGACATATAAAAAGTGAAATCTTTTCTGGGGGGGCGGGGTGGGGGGAAATAGCGGTCACTGCAAAATCAGTTGACGCTTGCGAGTGGATTCGCAAATCCAAATGGAGAGGGGAGATGTGGTTGTCCGACAAGGGATAAAGGACAACTCAGGAGGGGAAGGGGAGATTGGGGATAAATAAGATAGAAATAGGAGAATAAGGAAAATGTTGGATGTTGTAGGAATGTTGTCTTATAAAGAGTTGAAAATAAGAAAACAGAAATGGAAAAGGAGGAAAGGTAATGATGGAAAAACGGAAAGAGAAGACAAACAAAATATAAAAGGGCTACGCTGAACTATATGACTTTAAATATTAATGGAATACATAACCAAATTAAAAGGAAGAAACTACTAAACTTAAATGAATAAATGTATTTCATTAGAAAAAATAACATATAGGTTAAGAAATAATATTGAAATATTCGAACAAGTATAGGAGCCTTACATTAAATACAATAGCGAAAACCTACCGGGGACAAACATTACCTAAGTTGATGGAAGGAGAAGGAAAGAAAAGAATGGACTCAGTAGAATTTCTGGTGTATTTTTGTTGAATGACAACATTGTCTGACTGGCTTAATGCAACCTAGATTGTATACCTAAAATGGATGAGAGGGGGGGGGGGGGGGGGTGGGGGGGTGGCTTGGGAGGAGGGGGGGGGGGGGGAGAAAAAGTCACTGTATATGTGTGAAAAAAAATAGTGTATATCATGGCTAATGTGATTTATGGTGTGAAAAATAAAAAATTTTTAAAAAAAGAAATGTCTTCATTTCTTTCCTTTCTGATTTAGTCAAATGCATTAACTTAGTGCCTAAGTTTTGCAAAACTATAGAATTTTCCAGCCTGGGGCTTATCACTTTCTGTGCTCCATGACCTTCCACGAAACTTATCTTCTCCTTACTTTAACTAACTAACTAGCACCTTGGTTGGAATCCTAATCTCCTCCTCAGACGTTTTCTAAAAGTAAGGTTTAAGCATGTTCACTTGACAGACCTGTGTCTCTCTTTGACGATCAGGCATCTCAATGACATAGGTGACCTGGTTAATTTTTGATTTCGCCTTATATGGTCCTGAAAACTGAGCTCTCAAAGGGTTTGACTGCATTGTAAACAAAACCAATACTTTGTCGCCAGGTTTAATGTCCCTAATTTTTGCTTTTTGATCATACCAAATTTTCATCTTTCCCTGAGCAGTTTTTTTAATTTTTCCTTGCCATTTCACAAGCCTGATGTAATCTGTTTTTAAATTTGAAAACATAATCCAACAGATTTGATTGTATATCATTATGTATCCACTGTTCCTTCAACAATCGTAATGGACCCCTGACTTCATGATCAAATACCAACTCAAATGGACTAAAGCCAAGAGCCTCCTGAGTTGCCTCTCTAACAGCAAACAATAACAAATGGATTCCTTCTTATTATTTTCCACGCATAAGCCCTCATCATATTTTTCACAGTTAAATGGAAGCTTTCCAAGGCCCCTCGACTTTAAGGATGATAGGCAGACGGCACAATTTGATGGGCTCCCAATTCATACACCACCTGTTGAAATATTCCAGACATAAAATTACTCCCTTGGTCCAACTGAATTTCCCTTGGTAGGCCAGTGTGAAAAATTTTAGCATAGCCTTTACAATCGTCTTTGCTTTAATGTTTCTCAGGGGAATAGCCTCTGGAAACCTTGAAACTGTGCCCATGAGTGTTAACAAATATTCATTTCCTGCTTTGGTTTTTGGCAATGGGCCAACACAATTCACTATCACTTTTGAGAAGGGCTCCCCGAAAGCAGGGAAGGGTTGTAAAGGTGACACTGGTGGTCCTTGATTAGGCTTGCCCACCAGTTGACAAGTGTGACAGGTTCTACAAAAGTTCACAACATCCTTTCTTAATTTCGGCCAATAAAACTGTTTCCTTATCTTTTCTACCATCTTCACTCCAAGATGACCTCCTAAAGCCTAAAGGTGTACTATGAGCCAATTTTAATATTTAATTCCTGTAGGTTTTGGGAATTACAACTTGCTTTACTACCGCCCAGTTTTCATTGGCAGATATCACTTGTGGTGTCCACTTTTTCATCAATATTCCATCTTGAACAAAGTAACCTACTGGCACAGTTTCAATTTCCTGGTTAGACAGAATCTTATCTCTTATCCCAGCAAGATCAGGATCATGCTTTTGTCTAGCTATTAATTCTTTTGACAACAGCAAGGCTGGATCCTTAGGTTTGTCCTCAATGCTTGCCTCCACTACAGGATCATCACAGACTTTCTCTACCTCTACCTTTTTTCTAGACATGGCTCTAGTAATGGCACATGCAGGGTAGATTTCCAAATCCTTTTCGGACTCATAAACCAATGGCTTACTTGTGAGTTTCACAGCAAGTATGACTTTACCCTCTGCTAAATCATTCCCAAACAAAAGAGAAACTCCATCCACCGGCAGACTTGATCTTCTCCCTATCGTAACCGGGCCATTAACTAAGTCTGATTTCATCACTATTCTATGCAAAGGTATAGGCTCTGCTTCACCACCAATGCCTTTAATTAAATTCACATCTCCAGTATCGGTCTCCTCACCAAAATTCAAAACATTGCTTAATACAAGCGATTGGGCTGCTCCAGTATCCCGCAGGATTTTAACTGGCACTTGATTGGATCCTTATTTAACCGAAATGAAACCTTCAGTCATGAATGGTTTAAAAATATCCCTAACTTTCTCACTCTGAACACAGGCAGTTGGTACCACCCCTTTCTCTTTCTTCCTTTTCAGTACAGGACAATTTGCTATTATGTGCCCTGGTTTCTTACAATAGTGGCAAATAACACTCAAAATGTTTTCCTTCACCCATTTCTCTTCCTCTCTTCCCTTAACCTCATTTCTAGATTTTCTTTCTATTCTACTTGGATTATCAGCAATATTCCTTTGAAAGGTTTTCCCTGGTGTCCACTCGTGGGTTAAAGTATATTCCTCTGAGAATTTAGCCAATTCTTGCCAAGTTTTTAAATTTTTCTCTGCCAAGTACACTTGAATATCATCAGGAACACAATTTTTAATCTCCTCAATCAGAATGATTTCCCTCAATAAATCAAAGTTATTTTCTACTTTCATTGCGGCACACCTCCGATCAAAACACACAACCTTCCTGTAAGCAAAATCCAGGTAAGATTGGGTTGCTGCTTTTTTTAAACTCCTGAACTTTTGTCTATAAGCCTCTTGGGCTAGTTCTTAAGATTGGAATATAGCCTGCTTTACAAATTTGTAATCAGCTGCTTGTTGTACCATGAGACACGAATACACCCGTTGGGCTCTCCCTTTAAGAACACTTTGTAGCAGGAGTGACCACTGGTCTGGTGGCCATTTTAAATTTACAGCTACTTTCTCAAAATGCTGAAAATACTGGTCTCTTTCAGCTTCCTCAAATGGAGGAACTAACCTCACTTCTCTATTGACCAGAAACCTCTCCTCCTGACCAGCACGTGGGTTTTGGGCTTCTCCCTCTCCTTGGGTTAGGGTCTGCCTCAATATTCTTTCTCTCTCTCCTCCCTTGCAGCTGCTCTTTCCTCTATTTCTGCCTGCCTTATTGCTTCCCGTTCAGCTTTCCTTTCTGCCTCTCTATTTTCCTCTCTCTCTTCCCTTTCTGCCTGCCTTACTGCTTCCTGTGAAGTTTTCTCCTTTGGAAACTGTTCTAATGCAGCTTCTTCAAATACCCCCTTTCCTACATAGTGCTTACTAATCTTTTGGGCAATTTCCTTTTTTTTTTCATCCCAGTTCTTACTGTAAGAAGTTTTAACTTGCCAACTATAACCATCAGTTCTGACTTCTTAGCCATTTTTAAATTAACCACTGACGGGTTAACTAAGAACTGGTCAATATTCATAGTTGCTGGTTTTTCTGCTGGCGATTTATACACTCACCGTTTATTTTTAATTTCAAGCTGGAAGTTGAGTCAAACTCAGACGACTGATAACTAAGCACTAAAGCTTCCAAATTGGTTTGATCCCGGATGATTCCCCCAAATTATGTTACAAGATCAAACCAGCAACCACAAAGAAGGCATATCTCATAGGGGTAAAGATGAACAATTACTTTATTAACAAAAAAAATTCACCTTCAAACTTTAATTCAAAATCCTCCCTTTTATAACAATGCCCACTGGTTACTATGCAAATTTCTATAACAATGTAAAACTAATAAGTTCCCCAGCCTAAATATAACATATGTAATTAAAGTCTAAATTATATTTCCAACCAGCCCACAGTAAAACTTAGACACAAGACTCACAAAACTTCGATCTCAACCGAAGCAAAGATCATAAACAAAATTCAGTTTGTTTGGTAAACTGAAGCCAAAAGATCTTTGAGAGAGAGCACAAAATTTGAAGTTATCTTGTGTTGCTTGCAGAGAGAGGAACCACTAGCTTGGTCCGGATCCTTCTGGCTGCCTTCAGAATGTTCATCCTTTTTGAAATCCCAACATTCTAAACTGTTCCCCAGACCATGACTCATGCTCTGGGTCTCCTTCCACTCCACAGCACCCCCAGTGGTGGTTTATTGTCCAAGTCCAGAAATTTTAAGATCATTTTCTGCACATGCTCAGTCCATCTCCTACTCTCTCAGCAGTCCACCTTCACCTTGGCTCTCTAAGGCAAACTGTCACTTTTTAACATAAAACCACACAACACATAGGCCAATACACAACACAGAACTCTGTAATAGTATATTCTCAAGAAATCATTTATGAATTTACATTCACAATCCAGATGGAAACCCCAAAGCCTATTAACTTTGACCAAAAGGATAATTTTGAATCTTAAATATTAACTTCCATAAAAGTAACATTTTTACCATATTTTAAATTCTGCTTTGATCTGCTACTTGGAGAACTAAGCATCTTTGGATAGGTCTACTGCTTCTGCAGACTGATTTTAAAGATGGTCCGCATTTTTAAAATCTGCATGAATGACACATGAGATGGTAAAATAAGACCAATGGAAGTGAAATAGAATATAAAATTGTATACTCTAAATGAAGCTAAAATATACCTGGTAATATTCCTGAGATTGTTTCCTAAATTCAGTTGAATCATACTGGGCTACTGCGACCACAATCTCAGAATTCCTGTCCAGTCCTTTCATGTTATTTACAAGCTCCAAGGGGCTGTTTCGCATTGCATCACTCCTGTGACAAAATAAATCATTTGGACCATCAAATATTGATCAGAAAGGAAGAGTTAATCATTTTATGAAAATCACAATCACATGATCTTCACCTATGCAAAGAAGATGACATTGGAATTTCTAACCAAGTAAGTTAGTCATCCATTAATTCTTCATTTCCCTTTCAGTTCAAAACACAAATGAAAATCTTATCATTTAAAATATACAGTGCATTTAATACAGAGAGAAAATTGAATATTTTATTATGGGGCAAATTTCAGCCTATTTACTTAAAATTGTAATTTATTTCAAGCCTTTAAAAATAAAGTAAACATGATATTCTACATAACAGTGGGCAATGAAACAACTAGCCGGAGAAGGCAGTTAGAACATCCACATTCTCAAAGTGATTCAGTATGTTAGTGGTAAATCGTTTACTATCAATGTTTAGCCAGAAGCACTGAATACATAATCTGTCTTAGCTTTCTTCTGAGGTCCTCCAATGTCACAGGATATCAATATTTTAAAAATGTCTGACAGCACTAGGTACACCAAAGATGATAGAACCAGACACAAAACCATGAGAGATAGAAGAATTAGGCCATTCAGCCCATAAAGTCTGCTCCACCATTCAAATCATGACTAATGTATTCCTCTTTTCAACTCCATTTTTATGCCTTCCCCCCATCACCTTTGGTGCCTTTACTAAACAAGAATCTATCAACCTCCACCTTAAATCCGTCCACTTCCACAGATTCACCATCCTCTGGTTGAAGAAATTTCTCAACATCCCTGTTACAAATGGATGGTTTTTGTTCATCTGTCTCTAGTTCTGAACTCCAGCCATCCAGAACTAGCTGCACCTCTCATCAATATAATCCAGTTTGGTTACAATAATGGCGTTGGCCTGACAATGTGCAAAAATGCTCAGATAGTTCTGTGTAGAACATGCAGGACAAATCTAATCTACCTAATTACTGCCCATTTAGTTAACTCTCTATGATTAGCAAATCAATGAAATTTATAAACAATAGAGCTATCAAGGAAAACTTATGAACCCATTCATTGATGGCATGTTTGGGTTTCACCAGGACCACTTAGCTGTGAGCCTCATCACAGCT
Source organism: Narcine bancroftii (assembly GCF_036971445.1). Taxonomy (NCBI): domain Eukaryota; kingdom Metazoa; phylum Chordata; class Chondrichthyes; order Torpediniformes; family Narcinidae; genus Narcine; species Narcine bancroftii. The sequence goes on along the minus strand of NC_091471.1, from coordinate 356,843,602 downwards.
AATTCTAGAGATGATCTGAGAATGACTGCCCTGTACATCAAAGCAGTGTTTGACGGAGTGTGCCATGAAGGAGCACTGGTAAAATTTAAGTCGGGGAACCTCAAGAGGTAAAGATACCAGGGGCATTCATAGCTGGTACAGAGCATAGGTTTAGTAGTAAAGGTCAATCATACCAGTCCCAAGATATCCTGTCCTCTGCCCAATCAATTTCAGCTGGTTCATTACATCTTAAGAAATGTGAAGGCTCTCATAATTAGGCAATGATCAATTTCATTTTGAACCATTCAGCAAATGAAGTTGTCTGTGGTTGCCTTCATCAAGATCCGGACAAAATTCAGACATGGGCTGATAAGCAGAAAGGAAGATTCTCACCACAAGTGGCAGGCAATGATCATCACCATCAAGAGGGAGAAGAACTTACTCTTGACATTCAGTAACATGACCATTGTTGAGTTCTCCACCATTAATTGTTGAACACCTTTATTAATCTAAGGAGAGGTTAACCAGGATGTTGCCTGCAGTGAAAGATGAGTTATGGAGAGAGATTGTTTTATCCCGAGACTGTGAGACCGACAGGAGATCAAGTAGAGATATATAAAGTCATGTGAGGGACTAATAGACTGGACATTCAGAAACTTTTCTCAGGATAAAAGCATCACTAGAGGATATGCATGTAATTTAATTTTTAATTTAGACATTCAGCACGGTAACAGACCCTTCTGGCCCACGTTGCCCAATTACACCCTACAACCCCTGTATGTTTTAAAGGGTGGGAGGAAATTAGAGCATCCAGAGGAAACCCATGCAGACATGGGGAGAACATATAAACTCCTTACAGGCCCCTCCTTACAGGATTCAATCCCTGTTCGCTGGCGCTGTGAGCTAACCCCTATGCTAATTATGCCACCCCTACACTAACCATGCTGGTGAGGTGAGGAGATATGTGGGCCAACTATTTTACACAAAGAGTGCTAGGTGCCAGGAATAGTGGTGGAAGCACACATAGTTGCATTTAAGATGCTTCTAGATAGGCCCATGAATATGAAGAGGATGGAAGGGTATACAGTATATCAGGTGTAACAGCAGTTGGTTTGATTTGGCATTATGTTCGGTAATGTTTATGTTTACCTATCTCGGCTGCACCATTTCATCAGATGCAAGGATCGACAATGAGATAGACAACAGACTCGCCAAGGCAAATAGCGCCTTTGGAAGACTACACAAAAGAGTCTGGAAAAACAACCAACTGAAAAACCTCACAAAGATAAGCGTATACAGAGCCGTTGTCATACCCACACTCCTGTTCGGCTCCGAATCATGGGTCCTCTACCGGCACCACCTACGGCTCCTAGAACGCTTCCACCAGCGTTGTCTCCGCTCCATCCTCAACATCCATTGGAGCGCTTACACCCCTAACGTCGAAGTACTCGAGATGGCAGAGGTCGACAGCATCGAGTCCACGCTGCTGAAGATCCAGCTGCGCTGGATGGGTCACATCTCCAGAATGGAGGACCATCGCCTTCCCAAGATCGTGTTATATGACGAGCTCTCCACTGGCCACCATGACAGAGGTGCACCAAAGAAAAGGTACAAGGACTGCCTAAAGAAATCTCTTGGTGCCTGCCACATTGACCACCGCCAGTGGGCTGATAACGCCTCAAACCGTGCATCTTGGCGCCTCACAGTTTGGCAGGCAGCAACCTCCTTTGAAGAAGACCGCAGAGCCCACCTCACTGACAAAAGGCAAAGGAGGAAAAACACCCAACCCCAACCAACCAATTTTCCCTTGCAACCGCTGCAATCGTGTCTGCCTGTCCCGCATCGGACTGGTCAGCCACAAACGAGCCTGCAGCTGATGTGGACTTTTTACCCCCTCCATAAATCTTCGTCCGCGAAGCCAAGCCAAAGTAATGTTCGGTAAAGACACGTCTGCCTTGTGCTGTACTGCACTCTATTCTAACGTCAATTGGTTCAACCCACATACTGTAGCTTCATGATTGGGCCAGATGGTTTGTGGTTCTGGGGCAGCTAATTACTCACTTTCTGACACCTCAAAGCTTTTCCATCATCTACAGGTGCAGGTCACAAGTATAATGGAATACTCTCCATTGGCTTGAAAGAGAGTAGCTTCAATGACACGCAAGAAGCTGAACACCAGTTGGGACAAATAGGCCAATCAATTGGGAACAATCTAATCATCAATTCCCTCCACCTGCAGTGAGAACCTGGCTACAAAATGCACTGAAATTATTTACCTGAGCCATTCCGACAGCATTGCATAAACATACTACAGTAAAACCTTGTTATCCAGAATTCAAGCAATAGGCAACCGGCAAAAAAATCGAGGAAAATAAACAAAAATAAATATACATAAGTAAAAAATTTAATTAAAAATTTTAAATTGTAAGAGTAAATGTTCTCTGAAATAACACATAAACCTTTGGTAAAGATTGGAGCAAATATTCAGACAGCAGAGAGACTTGTTTGTGCTTTGTTTGTAGCAGCTGTTTAAATAAAATGGCGTCACCCAAGATGAAGATCTGGTTGATGCCTCTTGCCATTGGGGTGACTATCTTAAAGTGTTTCCTTATCCCTGCTTTATAAAAGTCTTTCTTAATATATTATTAAGTATCTGCAAACTTGGAGAAGGGGGAATTGATTATGATGGTGGCACAGATAGCGTAGTGATTAACGCAATGCTGTTACAGCACCAGCGACCAGAGTTTAAATTTAAATATAAATTTTGTAAGTTATGGGGATTACCTCATTAAAATAAACTTTACATAATTAAAGTAATAAACTGTTTATTCTTAATTCTGGTATATTAGTTAGGCATTGCAAGAGTGAGTCTCAAGCAACCAGAAAAATTGCTAATCCATAATCTACCAATCCACATAGGTGCTTGATACCAGGAGTTTTATTGTACTTCTCACACCAAGAGGGACAAAGGCTTCAGCACATGGAAACACCATCACCTGGATGTTCCCTCATCCTGCCTTGGAAATACATTGCCATTATTTCATCATCTCTGGATCTAAAGCCCAGAAACCCTGACAGTATTTTTAAAATTTAAATTTAGATCTACAGCACAATAAACAGGTCCTTCTAGCCCACAAGCCCATGTCACCCAATTAACCTGCAAACACACCTATGTTTTTGTTTGGAGGGTGGAGGAAACTGGAGTGCCCAGAGGAAACCCACACAGACACGGGGAGAACATGCAAACTCCTTACAGACAGCGCCAGATTTGAACCCAGGCACTGTAATAGCTTCACGCTAACTGCTACACTAACCGTGCCGCCCTGTGAGTGTACTCTCATCAGAAGCAGTTCAAGAAGCCAGGTCACCAGCTGCACTCACCAGTGATAACAAATATTCCAAAAGTATATAAAAGGAAATAATAGAATCAGGAAAAAGGTACAGGAGCCTAAAGACGAGCGCACAATGCACAAGGACAGCTTCTGTATTAAATTGGAATGTCCAGAAAGCTAAATATGGGATCGGCCTATCCACTATGTGTGAAGCAGGAAAAATTGAACAAATGAATTTTACATGAACCGATTTCATTAGACACAAACAGGGAATTCAGTTGCGAAATTGTTGACTTGTCAACTGTAAATGTTATCAGTTTTACTAACGGTGATCACTCAGCAAACATACTCAGTCATCTGAAGAAGATCATTGACACTGGTGTGGACAATTGGACGGAGGTCGTAAATTCCACTGACAAGCAAAGCACCTGTGGAGATATTAAACACGTTTCTGTACTTTTCCATCGGACAATATCCTAATGCCATATTATTGAAACATTTATATCCTTCATGCATCCAAAAATCTTAGTCAATTACATAAATAATGAAAGATTGCATGTATTGTGTTTTGCACACACCCAATATTTTGGGGGAGTAACCGCTTAAAAAATTTTTTTTTAAAAATAATAAAAAAATAAATAAATTTTTAAAAAGTTTTGTGTTTTGCACAATAATTGCGTCTGTACCACAAAAGCATACCCATTGTACACTTTCTGATGAAAAACATGAAGTATCCAGACACCGTAATTGAAGTGAAAACACAATGCTGGGGAAACTCAGCAGGTCAAACTGTGTACTTAACATTAAAAACACAGAGTAAATGCTGGAGGAACTCAGCCGGTCTCGCAGCGTCCAAAGGAGGTAAAGATATTTTACTGATGTTTCTGGCCTGAGCCCTTCTTCAAGTTAAACATCGATAAGATGTCATTACCTCCTGTGGACGCTGCAAGACCGACTGAGTTCCTCTAGCATCTTCTGTGTTTTTATTACAATCACAGCATCTGCAGACTTCCGTGTTTCACTCTAGCGTACTCTTGAAAATACTACAGTGGTACCGTGGAGAGCATTCTGGCTGGTTGCATCACTGCCTGGTACGGAGGCGCCAATTCTCAGGACAAGAATAAACTCCGGAGGGTTGTTAACTTGGCCTGTGACATCACAGGCTCCAGACTTCACTCCATTGAGGCCATCTATATGAGACAGTGTCTTAAAAAAGCAACGTCTATCCTCACCACCCAGGCCACACCCTCTTTACTCTGCTACCATCAGGGAAAAGGTACAGGAGCCTAAAGACGAGCACGCAATGCACAAGGACAGCTTCTTCCCCGCTCCCATCAGATTCCTGAATAATCAATGAACCAAAGACGTTGCCTACTTTTCATGCAGTACTATTTTATTTTTTTATTTTATAGTAACGTAAGATGGTTATTATATGAATGCTTGCTCTATGACGCTGCCACAAAACACCAAATTTCATGACTTGTTCATAACAATAAATTCGATTCTGATTTATATAGCAAATATAAAAATGCATAACCAACATTTCGGGTTTGAGCCCGGCACTAGCCTACATTTTGCTCAGACCTTGATGAAGGGCTCAAGCCCGAAACGTCGATTATGTATCTTAATCTTTGCTACATTAAGTTCGCTGTTTGAGCTGCTGAGTTTCTCCAGTATTGTGATTTTTTTTTTTTTTTGCTCACTTTAACTTTTTATTCAGTTTAAAGTACATTATGTTAGTGTCACTTTTTAAAGTTAGTGCTATTCTTTCCAGAAATAAACCAAAGTTTGAAGCATATCCCAGTATCTATTTGACCAGATAAAGCTTATTGCTGACATAGGATACACGAAATAGAAATAAACATATTCCATCCCCAGCACTGATGTAACTCCGCTTGATGTCCAAAAATATCTATTTGAAAGCCACAAATTATGTTTATTAAGGAACATGAAAAAAAAACTAATGAAGGAACTTCACAGTATTTCCAAGTGGTGACAAAATGAAATTTGGTTTGTGAAAACCCTTCTGTTATTGTTACTGAAATAACTGACAGTTTAAAAAAAAACATGGAAATTCAGTAAAATAATTCAAATCTTGCCTTTTATTTTGGGTATTACATTGTACTCTGACCAGTCTGTGCACAGCACCATGGCACCTAAATGTGCACCAGCAGAATGTCCGCAGATGTAAACACCGCTGAAAAATATTCAAAGGAGAAGACTTGAAATCTTCTGCGAGACACCTATAAATTTAAATTCTTCGCCTCCCTTCTTGTACATTAAAACTGTATCAGAATGCTGTGAAACTTCTATTTTCCCTCCAGAAATAAAGTTTGTTTCTCTGCCAACTGTCAAGCTCTGCAGTGTGCTTTGCTCTGCAATTTTTATTGGATTGGATAGTTATATTGAATTCTTGTCAAGTGTTCCTTTTAAATAGAAAATATCAAACAGTAATTTTACTATTTAAATATTCTACATACATTTTAGTGGGAATTGATGCAGAGAGCTTGGTATCCCTTCACCTTTACTCCTAGTAACCAAGCAACTCTTCAGTAGAAAGAGTTATCCATAACTTCTCCCCTTTCCAGTTTCACCACATGCTTCACAATGTAAAAAGCCATAATAAAAGAAATGACATCTTCTTAAACTCATTCCTTGCAATTATAAAATGTTAACTTAACATTCATTTATAATTCATTCGTTTATAATTAATTTTCTTCATTAATTCATCCTATTTTCATATTGATCTCTATTAGATCAGCACTCTTCACTGGGGAAAAGAACCCCAACTTGCTCAATTACTTTTGATAAGGGTAACCTCCAAATTTTAAGGTGTAACCTCAACAATTCAATCCAATCATATTGCACCGTTTCCAGGGTCTCTACATCCTTTTGTAAGGTGGAGTATTGAAGTTCAACATAACAGCATTGCGGGTGACAAGATTAGTATAACAATTAGGGCGATGCTGTTATAGCATCAACAACCCTAGTGTAGATCCAGGGCAGTCTGTAAGGACTTTGTACATTTTTCAAAAATGTATGGGGTTGGTAGTTTCATTGGGTGTAATTGGGCGACATAGGTTTCAATGGCCACAATGGGCTTCTACTGTGCTGTATAATTAAAATTGTTAACATTTTCAATTAATGTATCTGATTTTCAGTTCTAATCCTTGTAAGGACCCCTGATATTTGTTATGTATGGCCTTACTAACTCGTGTCACTATTTTCTGTGACTTGCTTCCTCTGTGTTTCCTGACCTGATTTAGACATTTCCAAGCAGAACCTGGTCTTTTATATTCTTCCTATCAATAATGTTCAACTGTATTGAAGTTAATTTACACTTTAAATTGCACATTTATTCTGCATATTTGTTAATGCTTTCATGGATTTTCCCAGTCTTCTAAGTCCAAATCAATTCTGCATAAGAACTCAATGGTCTGAGCACTGATTCTTGTGGAACATCACTTCCCACCATTGCCAACTACCTTGGATCCCCTCCTCTTATTTTCAAGCTTGTGGCTATGAAGTTTTAGGTAACATTCTATTAGATCTCACCTCACAGCAGAATACTGCTGCACAATGTAGGCCACACTGCGCCGGACCTGAGAAACAATTGTGTCCATGTTACCTGAAAAAGAAAGAGGGGAAAGTTTTCAAAAAGTAAGTCTGCAGATGCACAAATGTGCTGGAAGGTATTCACTAGGTCACACAGCATCCATAGGAAGCAAAGAAAGAACCAATGTTTTAGGCCTGGGGCCTTACCTGATGAAGAGCCCAGGCACAAAATATCTGTTACCCTTTACTTCCTATGGATGTTGTGTGACTTGCTGAGTTTCTCCGGCATATTTGTGCATCTGCGAAAGAAAAGTCTTAATTTTATTTTTGTAATTACAGGTTTTAAAGTAGAGCAAAAAAAATTTCATTTGTTTTAAGCTAAAGATGATCTTACAGACAAGGAGTTGTTTAAAGTTAAACAATGAACAGGAATGATGAACAACTTAGTCTAACGAAAGAAGACCATCGTTGGTACAAATTGGAAACACATCTTTTCCTCACTGACGATCAACATAGATGCACCTCAAAGATGGATTAGGTACTGCTCTACTCAATCTACATCCATGATTGCACGGCAAGGCACAATTCAAATGCTAGTGGAAAATTTGCCAATCGCGGTTGCTGGCAGAATTACAGATGGCAATAAAGAGGGAGATAATTCAGTGAGTTGAGTGATAACACAACAAGAGCCTTGCACTTAGAAAAACCAAGGAGATGCTTGTGGACTTTAGGAGGAAAACAGGACACACAAACCAGTCCTCCTTGAGGAGTCAGCAGTGGAGAGGGTCAAGAACTTAAAATACCTGGGTGTCAACATCTCCGAGGATTTGTCCTGGAGCCTCCATGTGGATGCAATCACGAAGAAGAGTCACCAACAGCTATACTTTGTGAGGAGTTTGAGGAGATTTGGTCTGTCACTAAAGACTCTTGATAAACTTCTACAGATGTACCATGGAGAGCATCCTGTCTGTTTGTTTCACTGTCTGGTATGGAGGTGCCAATGCTCAGAACAGGAAAAATTCCAGAGGGTTTGTAATTCAGTCTGTGACATCATGGGCACCAGTTTTTACTCCATCGAGGATATCTAAAACAGGAGGTGTCTTAAGAAAGCATCCTTTATCCTTAAGAACACCTACCACCCAGGCCATGCCCTCTTCACTTTGCCACCATCAGGAAGAAGGTAGAGGACCTGAGATGAGCACCCAGCAGTACAAAGACAGCGTTTTTCCCCTCTGCCATCAGAACAGTGAACCATAGACCCTGCCTCACCTTGTCTTTTTCTTTTTCTTGTACTATTTTATTTAATTTGAAATGTGGCTTATAGAAATGTTTGCCCTGAGATGCTGTTCATGACAATAACTTCTGAAGTTGATGTCTACAAAAAACAGCTTCATGAATGATATTTACTTTTTTCCAAGGTAGACAGGACACCTTCTTAAGTAGTTTCAGGTATTATAAATACATAGGTGTCTGTAATAATTCTCAGAGTTGCACTGTTGATCATTCTGCATTACTGTTTGATCTTGTGGCTTGGTATCACATGGTGCAAGTACACAAACATGCTGGAGAAACTTAACAGTCCATGCAGCACATGTGACCTGTTGAGTTAATGCAGCACTTTGGAGTACTGCAGTGGACCCCAGCATCTGCAGATTTTCTTGTTTATCTCTGGTATCATATTGTGTCGGGTGACATCCCTGTGAAGAGCCTTAGGCTGTTTTGCTGTGAGTCAGATGAGAAAACGTCTGTTACAACTTAACATTGGAAAAACCGACAGATCTGTTTATTTTTTTTACCAGAGGTGATAAAGGCATTGGTGTGCTGTTCAAGTATCTGCAGATACTTCCGTCATGTAATACGTTATATCCACCTCATTGAACAGCACACCAATGCCTTTATCACCTCTGGCTTCAGCTATCGCCAACACTCTTCAAAAATGGTTTTATTTTATGAGCAAAATGTGGAGAGATAAAAGTTTAAAGACTTAGAGCATGAAAATTAAAAGAAAATAGAATGGGAATTTCATGCTTGGTGGCAAAGTTTAGGGAATTGCACCTACCTTTTGGTGCAAGAACATAGTCAACAACAACAACAGTTACTCCAGCTTCAATCAGAGGAGGTACCATGAACCCAGACATATCCTTGCTGCAAATAAAAGATGTAAATTTAATTAAATGTATTATGTACATTTGGTATTAGCTAACTAGGAATATAATGTTCACAATATACCATCTACAATCTTTGGTTCTATTCAATCTAGACTAAAGACCCATCAGCTGTATACCACTTTAATTTTGAAGCCCTGGAGATTTGGATAGGCCACCACAATAGTACAAACTAATATCTGATGTTCTTATTCATTAAAATAATTACATAATGGAAAAATTCATTTTAAATGTTCTAATTGACCCTAAGTTGTCAGGAATGATCAAAAGATCGATTAACTGTGATCAGGACAAGAGATTGAGAAAACACTTATACAAGGTGCTCTGCAGTTACCTTAACTACCCAACAGTACCCTCCCTCTCCAAAACTGCTCCCTCCAAAATGGAGGAGGTCAAGGGCAGAACATTAAAATACAAAAACATTGGAAATAGAAGCAGTATAAAACAAATTGCACATTTTATCCACTCTGCTGTGGAATAAGATTGTGATAGAAGACACAAAAGTGCTGGAGGGACTCTGCAAGTCATGTGGCATCCGTGGAAAGCAGTCCCTAATGAAGGACTCCAGCCTGGAATGTCAACTGCCTATTGCTTCCCAGGGATGCTACATGACTTTCTGACTTTCTCCAACACTTTTGTGCTTTGGTATCTGCAGACTTTTTGTTTAAGCACCCCTAATGAGATTGTGGTCTAACTTTAACCTCAGCGTCACCTTCCTCCACTAACCTCTTAATATCTAAATGCATACTGAGTGAAACACAAAAGTCTGCAGACGCTGTGATTGTAGTAAACATACAGAAAAATACCCAGTCTCACAGCATCCATAGGAGGTAAAGATATATTGCCAATGCTTTGGGCTCAGGCCTGAAACATCAGTAATATATCTTTACCTCCAATTAGTGCTGCGAGACTGGCTAAGTTACTCCAGCATTTCTGTGGGTTTTTAAATACCTGCTGACGCCTTCACTGTCCATTAGGATTGAGAATTCCAAAGATTCACTATTCTCTATTTAAAGACATTTCTTTTCAACTCTCGTTTTGATTGCCCTTATTTTGAGACTAAGGCCTCAGGTTCCACACACTCTAGACTGGAGAAATGTTATCTATGAAATGCTATTAACAACGAATAAAGTCAGCAAAACTGTGGAGGAGACACACAGGAGACTGAAGATTTTGGAATCTGAAGTTGAACACAATCTGCTGAAGAAAGGGCAGTGGAGGGGTGGGGGGTGGGAATGGTTGATGTTTCAAGCCAAAATTCTTTATATTAAATTGTGGAGGTGACCATTCCCCTTAAAGTTGTCTCTGATTTTAATCACTTTTCACTATCTGTTGCATTTATGGGGCAAGGTGAAAGGCAAAGGTTTTTCGATTATTTTGATTTAAAAGGATTTTATATATTTATGTGCCATTAATAACTGACAAATGTCTACTGGCAAAAGTCCGCATGATCCTCCCCATTTATTCCTCCATAAACTTGGCAATTGCTGCGTCTGACTTCAGTGGATTTCTCATGACATCAAATATAATGAACCAGGTAAAAACACAATGAACCAGGTAAAAACAATGCTGGAGAAACTCAGCAGGTCAAACAGTGTATTTTATGTAGAAAAGATATATAACCAATGTTTGGGCTTGAGTCCTTCAAGGTGTGAGCAAAATGTAGGCAGAATGGTGTGGGGTGGTGGGGGGGGGGGGAGGGCAGGGGGAAGAGCAAGGAGCCACAGGCAGGAGATAGCAGGTGGATAAGTGAGGGCACTCCAGCAAACAGGGAGGAGGGATGGCTCTGTAAATGGGAGGGGTGGAGAGCTGGAGGGAAGGGAAAGAGAGGGAGAATGGGAAGTGGGATGGCAGAAACCGGAGAAGTCAATGTTAATGCCAGTTGGAGAATGCATTGTATTTTTACTTTATTTACAGTGTCTTCACATTTCAATGTTTTGTACAATTAATTATGTGATTGATAACACTACACTGTGACATAGCTAATCTGAAATCTACAATAAAATGCATTGTGAGCTCAAAGTATACATTTCAATGTAATTGAATAGATGAAAATCTCATGATAGGGTGTGAGAGTAACCACCTGAATCTCACATGGACAAGACAAAAGAGATGATTTTGGACTTCAGGAGGACCAGGAAAGACCACCCCCCAGTACATATTAATAACATTAATAACTCAGTAGGGGAGAGTAGAGTGCACCAGGTTGTTTGGAGTCCAGTTAAGAAGAGACCTATCGTGGACCCATGACATCTCCTCACTTGTCAGGAAGGTGCAACAGTGACTGCAGTCCCTGAGAAAAGACTGAAGCGGGCAAGGCTACTGGCCACCATCCTGTCAACTTTCTACAGGATCTCTATCAACAGCATCCTGGCTGGCTGCATCACAATGTGAAATGGTTGTTAAAGAGTATTGAATTGGAGGTCAATCCAAAGGACCATAAGAGCAGCAGAGAGGATCATCACTGGGGATTCCCTCCACCCCCCCCCACCCTCCCCATTAATGTGATCTGAAAAAGGTGTGAAAAATTGTTGAGGACCCCTACCACCCTGTACACAGCATCTTTCAGCTACTCCCATCAGGAAAGAGATACAGAAGTTTCATAACCAGAAACCCTAAGCTGTGAAGCAGCTTCTTCCCATGAGCAGTGAACTGCTCATTCTATATATCAAAAATATTTATTTTTTTTATATTATATACTGCATATGTATTGTTTGTCTGTATGAGTGTTATGTCTGGTTGTTTGCATTTTTTGCTCTGAAGACTGGAAAATGCTGTAACTTTGGGTTGTTCTTGTACAATCAGATAATAATAAACTTGAAACTTGAGTTTGCCACCATCTACCTCCAATATTACACTTCTAATGAGGAATCCAAGGCTTATTCAAGACATTCGAACAGGGCATTTTGGAAGAGCTGTGCACTGACCTGAGATCCGTCAACAGTTGAAACAAAGACAAGTTGGAAATACAGATCAGGGAAGGACGACATCTGATCTTTGTTCTGCTTTCACTAATTTGATCTTAGTGAGTTTCAATAATGTTGGAACTGGAATTGGTATCTCAGTGCAGGAAAACTGGAAATAAAGGTCAGAAATCCTGATCACCAGACATCAGGATGTCCTCTCCCACAAAATAATTGTAACAGTCAAGTATCATTCATCATCTACACTCATTTCATTGAGGCTGTTACTTTTGCAACTTAGTCAATGACTCTTAGAAGGCGAGAGCTTCAGTCAGACTGAGGGGAAAAAATCTGACCTAATCCCTATACAAAATGGAGACTGATTTGATGATGTGGCAAATAAATTGGCTGAAGAAATAATCAAGATTACTGTATCTTATTCAACCCAAATGGCAGAGATGATCTGGCTGCTATGGTTACACCCCCATGTAAAAGCCCTTCTCCCCTTGACTTCTTTTAATTTTAAGGATTAATGTGTTCCTTCTCTATTTATTATTTTTACTGTTTGACTGAATAAACTCAAATGGAAAACCACCATCACCCATGTGCCAATAAATCTGCAATGTTTTACTATTTTTTTCCCCTTGGAGATGAACATTTCTCTTTTTCTATAGTGTTTTATACAGTGGTCAGATATCAAAGAGTGTAAAAGGGATTGTGATAGAAGTTTGTACCACAGACATTTTCCAGTAATGATGGAAAATATTAATTCCTAATACCCGTACATGTATGGAAACATAAGCTCAAAGGTTAGGTTTCAATTTCATTGTTATTGCTTCATGTAATATGCTTTATAAATAGCTTCTGTATTTGTATTGCAGTCAGGAGATACTGTTTATAACATTTGAAATAGTATATTCCCCAAATTCTTCAGCGTTTAATATTGTGGGTGGAATATTGCTGGCTGACGATGCCGCTTTAGTTGCCCATTCAGAGCCAGCTCTTCAGCGCTTGACGTCCTGTTTTGCGGAAACTGCCAAAATGTTTGGCCTGGAAGTCAGCCTGAAGAAAACTGAGGTCCTCCATCAGCCAGCTCCCCACCATGACTACCAGCCCCCCCACATCTCCATCAGGCTCACAAAACTCAAAACGGTCAACCAGTTTACCTATCTCGGCTGCACCATTTCATCAGATGCAAGGATTGACAAAGAGATAGACAACAGACTCGCCAAGGCAAATAGCGCCTTTGGAAGACTACACAAAAGAGTCTGGAAAAACAACCAACTGAAAAACCTCACAAAGATTAGCGTATACAGAGCCGTTGTCATACCCACACTCCTGTTTGGCTACGAATCATGGGTCCTCTACCGGCATCACCTACGGCTCCTAGAACGCTTCCACCAGCGTTGTCTCCGCACCATCCTCAACATTCATTGGAGCGACTTCATCCCTAACATTGAAGTACTCGAGATGCCAGAGGCCGACAGCATCGAATCCACGCTGCTGAAGATCCAACTGCGCTGGGTAGGTCTCGTCTCCAGAATGGAGGACCATCGCCTTCCCAAGATCGTGTTATATGGCGAGCTCTCCACTGGCCACCGTGACAGAGGTGCACCAAAGAAGAGGTACAAGGACTGCTTAAAGAAATCTCTTGGTGCCTGCCCCATTGACCACCGCCAGTGGGCTGATATCGCCTCAAATCGTGCACCTTGGCGCCTCACAGTTCGGCGGGCAGCAACCTCCTTTGAAGAAGACCGCAGAGCCCACCTCACTGGCGAAAGACAAAGGAGGAAAAACCTAACACCCAACCCCAACCCACCAATTTTCCCTTGCAACCGCTGCAACCGTGTCTGCCTGTCCCGCATCGGACTTGTCAGCCACAAACGAGCCTGCAGCTGACGTGGACATTACCCCTCCATAAATCTTCGTCCACGAAGCCAAGCCAAAGAGAAAGAGAGACTGTTAAAATTTAACTGAGTTTAGGGTGTAGGTTGTCCAGTATGTAGTTCACTGAATTTTGTCAACATCCTGTGAAAGAAGATAGTCCATGTGGTCTTGAGATAGGCTATTAAACAGTACATTGTCAGATGGTAAAGAAAAAACTCTCTCAATTTCTGGTATCTCCACTGGAGCAAGAAGTCCAGAGAGCTCAGGTTACAAGTCACATTTATGGGTTTATGACCATCACCTCCTTTGGATTAGAAATTTCAGCAGGCGCATCTTGTGAGTCGTTTCCCATAAAGGGCCCCCAAGGCGGTAGGGTCTTAGCAGTGGCATTATTTCACCCTGCTTGGGTAGGGACAAGTTTTATATTGCTGAGAAAGGATAAAGAATCTTCAGCTTAAAACCTGTTTGTTTTTCTTAACTATAACTCTTCACACATCTCATGAAAGATCATTGACACGACAGGTTCTTTCTCTCCGGATCCAGCCTGAGCTGCTTTTCGGCAGTTTATTTTCTTTATCTCAAAGGTCAAGCATCTGCAACAGTTTGCACTTGGACACCAGTATCTCTTATGTTGTTCTTCTAATTGTTTAAAGCAGCAAAGGTCCAGTTGATGACAACCCAGCACAAATAAATGTATAAAACACTTAAGTCTGTACATTGTAGTACAAGCTATGATTGTAGTTAAAAACACAGCGATGCTGGAAGAACTCAGTCGATCTTGTAGTGTCCATAGGGGGCAGAGATATATTAACGACGTTTCAGGCCTGACCCCTTCTTCAAGGTATATCATCTCTTGCACAGCTGTAGAAAGGGAGCTTGCTGTGGAGGCAATGTCTTCTGAGTTGTTGTGGGTGGAAGTCAGAAATAGGAAGGGAGCAATCACTGTATTAGGAGTAGCCTGTAGGCCACCAAAACACTGAAGAACAGGTAAGTAGGCAGATTTTGGAATAGTTCAGAAATTTCAGGGTAGTTGTTATGGAAGATTTCAACTTCCCAAGTATTGACTGGCATCTCCTTACCGCAAGGGATAGATGGGTCAGAATTTGTCAGATATGTCCAAGAAGGATTCCTGGCACGGTATTTGGACCATCTGACTAGAGGAGAGGCCACACTGGATCTAGTACTAGGTAATGAACCTGGTCAGATGACAGACCTCTTGAGAGTGACCACAACGCCCTCAGCTTTAGCATAGCTAAGGACAAGGATAAAAGCAGACAAAAT
The DNA here is from genome assembly GCF_036971445.1 of Narcine bancroftii. Taxonomy (NCBI): domain Eukaryota; kingdom Metazoa; phylum Chordata; class Chondrichthyes; order Torpediniformes; family Narcinidae; genus Narcine; species Narcine bancroftii. The sequence continues at coordinate 356,828,500 of NC_091471.1, read as the reverse complement.
GGAAATGTTTAATTGGGGAAGGTGTCATTATGAAGGGATGAGGCACGAACTAAGAAGAGTAAATTGGGAACAGGCGTTCTCAGGAGAAAGCACAGAAGAAATGCGGAGGATGTTTAGGGACCATTTTCATGGAAGAACAGAGTCCAAATCCATAGATCTCTCAAGGTCATTGAAGCAGGGAAAAGAAAGAAAAGGAAATCTTGGTTGACCAAACAGGTAAGGCAGCTAGTTAGGAAGAAGGAAGCATACATTACATTTAGGAAGCAAAAAACAGGAAGGGCTCATGAGAGTTATATGGTAGCCATAAAGGAATTTTAAAAAGGACTTAGGCTAGAAGGGGGCATGAGAAGGCCTAGGGCAGGTAGGATTAAGGAAAACCATATGGTGTTCTATGCATATGTTAAGAACTGCATGATGATGAGAGTGAAGGTAGGGCTGCTTAAGGATAAAGGAGGCAACGTGTCTGGAGGCAGAGGAGTTTGGGGAGGTCCTTTTCCCAGACTAAAGGAACTTGGTCAAGGTGGGGTCAGAATAGAACAAGATTATATGCTGGACCATGTTGAGATTAAGAAAGAGGGAGTGCTGGATCTTCTTCAAAACAGTAGATTGATGTCCCCGGGACTGGACAAAATATACCCTGGGTTGCTATGGGAAGGGAGGGAAGAGATTGCTGGGGCTCTGGCGATGATCTTTGCATCCTCCTTGGCCTCAGGAGAAGTGCCAGAGGATTGGAGAATGGCAAATGTGGTCCCCATGTTTAAAAAAGGTATAGGGAGAATCCTGGGAATTATAAACCAGTGAGTCTTACATCAGAAGTGAACAAACTATAGGAGAGGATTCTCAAGGACAGGATTTATGAGCATTTGGAGAAGTACAGTCTACTCAGGGATAGTTAACATGGCTTTATGAGGGGAATGTCATGCCTCAAAAGCCTAATTACGTTTTTTGAGGCGGTAACAAAATATATTGTAAAGGTAGGGCAGTAGATGAGATGTATATGTATTTTAGTAAGGCATTTGACAAGGTCTCCCATGAGAGTTACGTTCAGAAAGTCATGAGGCATGGGATCCATGGAACCTCGGCTTGCTTGTAGAAAGCAGAGAGTAGTAGTGGATGGGAAGGTTTCTGCTTGGAGGACAGTGACTAGCGGAGTTACACAGGGATCTGTACTGTGACCCCCTACTCTTTGTAATTTTTAGAAATGACTCAGACAAAGAAGTAGAGGATGGGTCAGTAAATTAGAGGATGATACGGAGGTTGAAGGAGTTGTAGATAGTGTTGAAGGTTATCAAGTTGGGAGGAAAAGTGGTAGATGGAGTTCAACCCAGATAAGTGTGAAGTGATGCATTTTGGAAAGTCAACCTTGAAGCCAGAGTACATGGTTAATGGTAGGATACTCAACAGTGTGGAAGAACAGAGTCCAAATCCATAGATCTTTCAAGGTCACTGTGCAGATTAATGGGATAGTTAAGAAAGCCTATGGTAACCAGGGTATTAATCAGAAGATTGAGTTCAATAGTCATGAGGTGATGATGCAGCTCCATAAATCTCTGGTGAAACTACACTTTAAAAATTGTGTTCTGTTCTGGACATCTCATTATAGGAAGGATTGGAAGCTATGCAGAGGGTCCAGTGGATATTTACCAAGATGATGCCTGGATTGGAAAATATATCTTATGAGGTAAAGTTAGCAGGAGCTGGGGCTTCTCTCTTTGGAGTGAAGAAGGATGAAATCTACAAGATTATGAGAGACGTCAATAAAACAGACAGCCAGCACCTTTTTCCCGAGGGCAGGAAAATCAAACACCAGAGGACATCTAAACAAAGTGAAAGGAGGAAGGTTCATCTGAGACATCAGGATGTTTTTTAAGATTAAATTTTAAATTTAGACATACAGCACAGTAACAGGCCGTTTCGGTCTATGAGTCTGTGCCATCCAATTTACCCAGTACGATTTGAGGAAAATCAGACCCCTTGGGGAAAACCCATGCAGACACGGGAAGAATGAACAAACTCCTTACAGACAGCACAGAATTCAAACTCTGGTCTCAATCGCTGGTGCTATAAAGGCGTTGCGCTACCTGCTACACCAACCGTGCCATCCAGGGAGTTACACAGAGAGTTGTAAGTGCCTAGAATGCCTTGGGCTGGAACAATAGGGGCATTTATGAGACTCTTAGATAGGCATATGGATGAAAGAAAAATCAAGGATTATAAGGTAGGGAGGAATTAATTTTTTTGGGTATATATAAGTCGGCACAACATCATGGGCTGAAGGGCTATAATTTTTTCTAAGTTCTATGTTAAAAGATAACAGAAAAGAAAGTTTTCCTGCAGGCCATTGGAAATGACCAAGCAATAAGATACCTTGGAAGAGCTTGTGTTTACAATAGTTCAGTTCTGTCCTTAGAACTCACCTCAGCATCTGCCAGTATCCTCCGTGAAAATAGATGAGCAGTGTTGGAGCTGCAATTATAAAAGAAAATTAGAGTTAGGGGCCTATTTTATCCAGTCCTGTAATCTTTATGTATCAAGATGAACATTACAAACGATTTAATAATATTAAATTGCAATGTCAGAACATTTGTATTTGCACACACATTGCAGCAGGTGCAATTTTAGTTTGCTGATACATTAAGATTAACTTGACCATTAACATTTTATTATAATGATTTGCTTTTGTCTTCTTTTCCCTCAACTTACATTTTGGAACAAGAATGTGGGCAGGAGGTCCAACCCAAAAATTGCAGCTAATCCAGGAAACCAGTGCTTTAGGTGATTCCCCAGCCTTTCTCTGCTTTAGGGTCTATGAATAACACAGATTATAATGGTAATGATAGCCAAAACCCTGTCTCGTAGTTCCATGCTTTAATGGAAAGCATGAAACACTTTTCACTATTACAGTACAAGTCCTCAAATCTGGACTGCTCAGGGAACAGTTCGGCCTGAATTTTTGGATTTTCCTGATTCTTAGGCAGCATAGCTGTGATGCTTGTGCAATGCATGCACTCACGTAATGTACGCATGTATGTAATGCATTCAAGCATGCATGTAATGCATTACACACACGATGGACGCAGAAGGCGAGAGTTTTCAAGAAGTCTGGATTCTTGCGAGTTCTGGATTTCATGCGAGAGTTTTCGAGAAGTTCAGATTCTGAGTTGATCTGAATTTAAGGTGTTCATATTTGTGGACGTTTTCTATTCTTTGCAAACAATGTTTGAGAGAAACTGATCTTAGCCACATCCAGTTGATTTTGTAAAGACTGATGTAACTGTGAACACTGATGTTGAAGTCATTTGTGAAAAGGAAATGAATCAGTACAGTTAAAGTCTTCCTGGATTTTTGGCTGCATTTTACTGGTATTAGCTCAGTCTTCTCCAATGATCAGATTTCACAACTCCTTCAGCCAAACTGGGCCAAATGCTTAGGCTTCATCAGGCTCAGGATATCATCAGCTTTCTTAAACCTATGAAAGAATTAATCACAGTGATCTCCACTTGATAGTTTAGGGTAACTACTCCGTTCAACCTTCCATTCTGAAACTGTATAATATTGCTTTAATATCCAATATTAAAAGTAGTTTCGTGTTCCATGGTTAGTTCCAACAACAACCTTGTGCACAGCAATAAGCTTGCACACGACATCAACAAAAGGAAGGAATGGATTGTGAACCAGGAAAAGAAAATCAGGAGAACACAAACCAGTCCTCCTCGTGGAGTTAGCAGGAGAGCATTCTGATTGGTTGCATCACTGTCTGGAATAGAGGTGTCAATGCACAGGAGAGGAACAGAGGGTTGTAAACTCAGCCAGTGCCATCACAGACATTAGTTTGCACTCCATTAAAGGACATCTTTAAGAGGCGATGCCTCAAGAATGCAGCTTCTATCAGTCAGGTCATGCCTTCTTCTCATCGCTACCATCAAGAAAGTAGAGGAGTCCAAAGACACCCATTCAACACTACAAAAACAGCTTCTTCCTCCTCTTCCGCCAGATTTCTGAACGGACAATCAACCTATAGACATCACCTCACTTAACCATAACCATATAACCATTTACGGAGCGGAAACAGGCCACGTTGGCCTTTCGAGTCCGCACCGGTTCACTGATTTTGTGCGCCCTCTTCAGGCAATGGTCCCGATGGGTTTGGCACTCAAATTCCAACTTCAGTGGCTGAATTCTTCCATTGTTCTCTTTTTTTTACACTAGTTATTTATTTTGTTAAGTCTTGTATTTACAGGATTGCAATTAATACTGTAGTCATTTTGCACCTTGTTTTGCTGCAAAACAACAATTTTTGTGACTCGTTCATGACAATAAACCTGATTCTGCCTCTGCTCAGTTTAACAGCTGTTGGAGGGTCTGATCAAGAGCATAAGCCAGAATTTTAATATGAAAATTTTGAAATGGTCATATTTAAATCCAGGTTCAAGAACAGTATCTACGTTCAAGAACAGTTTTTATCCAATAGATATCAGACACTTGAACCTCCCTGCGCGACTTTAACCCTAACCATAAACTACCCTGTCTGCACTACTGAAACGTCACTTTTTTCTTGCTCTAACTGCAAATTGGAATATTTATTTACCTGTATTTTTGTATTTATTATCTTTTTTTTGGTCTTCCATTTCTGGTCATTTAATTTTTTATTATTGTACGTGGCCTATCTTTTTGCACCTCTTTGTACAAACTTCAGGGGAATCTGCACATTTTACTTATATACATGGCAGTAAACTCACATTGAACATACACAAACTTATGGACATCTTTTACATGATTTATAGGCTGGGGGTGGAGGGCATTTCCTGTTGGCTCTCCACTTCCACCACTAAGTCAATAAAATATTTCATTATAGCTGGTTACTTAGCAGCAGGATGCTTGTTTTGCAACCAATTTATCTAATATTTCCTTTCCGGCTTCTTAAAGCCTTATTTGTGAGTTTTTAACATGGAAAATAAGCTCCTCAAATGTCATTACACTTTAACAAACTCTTCTATATTATTTAGTGAAATATTATTGCACTTCGATTGCATATTGAATATGCAGTACATGCAAGATGTTTAAAACGATGTTCAGTAGATAATTCTAGACAAGGCTAGCACTGATTCACTGTCAAAAATCTGATCCAGATTCACTTTTCATCATGTGGTTGTCGCTGGATGTTTCATTGCCTCTTTACCTATTCTAAGAGTGGATTTGATCATCACCTCAAACACAATTTATCTGAATTTTTGGACTGATGTTATTGCAAGAAAGGAACTGTTCTAACTTTGACTTGAAAATGAGTACTGTTGTACACAGGAAAAACTCTCCAGCATTTCCATAGCTAAGTTTCTTCCAGAGAAGGGACAGGATTGTCATACTAGTCACATTGACAAGAATTCATAGTTTGCTTGAGAGAAGTGTTGTTTGCTTCTTGCCTTATTTAATGAACTCAGTGTGTTACATGCCGCACCAACAGAATGTAATTAATTTAACCACTCGGACCTTTAAAATCTGAACCAGGTCAATACTCTTTTTCGATGTAATGCACTCATGGTGACAGAAATGAAAAATCACCAACCAGCCAACTTGGATTTGTGAGTCTTTCTTATTTCTGCTAGATAGAATTTGAAGAATATTTAATAAGAGTTTATTATCATTTACATAAATACAATGTATAGATGAACCAAAATTCTTATTGCTGCATCCATACAGGTACCTAGGATACACTAACTACAATAGTATAACTGAAATAGGTTTAAATAATTTAACTGATAAACCTTTTAATGACTAAAACAAGACAATTAAATGATTTCCATCATCAGTTTTATGTATTCTACTGACCAAAACTTAATTTGTATTCAGAATAGGGAAAAGAACATACAGCACAGTCCAAGTCCTTCAATTCGAAATGCTCTGCCGATCTATTGAATCCTACAGTCTCATTCATTCCTTCCTCAAACACAGAACCTTTTTTTTAAATTACATCCATGTGCCCATCTAATTGAATTACCCTATTGTACTAGGCCTCCACAACCACCCCCAGCAATGCATTCCAGGTACCCACCATTCTTTGAGGAAAGAAACTTACTGCTCACGACTCCCCTGAACTTTCCTCCACTCATCTTAAATCAATGTCCTCTTGTATTTGCCATTTCTCTGCCCAACTGTTCATCCTGTTTATATCCTGTTGTAACCTTCTACACTATCCACAACACCTCTAATCTTCATGTCATCTGCAAACTTAATGACCCACCCCTCCATTTCTTCATCCAAGTCATTTATAAAACATCTCTCCCAGAAAAGATCCCTGCAGAACTTAATGAGTCACTGACCTCTAGGCAGAAAATGTTCTGTCTACAACTACCCTCTGCTTTCTGCAGGCAAGCCAATTCCAAATCTGAGCAGCCAATGTTCTTTGGATCCCATGGCTCATGACTTTCTAAATGAGCCTACTATGAGGAATCTTGTTAAATGCCATGCTAAAATCCATAAACACCAATCAATTAGCTTGCCTTCATCAATTTCCTTTGTCACCTCCTTGAAAAAAAATCGCAAAGCCATACTGACAATCCCTGAGGTGACTGGGCTTTTATAAATGCATGAAAATCCTACCCTTAAGAATCCTCTACAATAGTTTACCCACTACCGGCATAAGAATTCCCAAGATTCTCCCTATTACCTTTCTTAAACCTCCAGTATCTCCCTTGTGGCTAGGGAGGATGCAAAGATCAGCATCAGTTACTCCAGAAATCTCTTCTCTTGCTTCCTGTAGTAATCTTGGGTACATTCCATCCAGCCCTGGGGACTTATCTCTGTGAATATTTTCAAGAAGATTCAGGCACTTGCTCTTTATTAACCTCGACATGCTCCAGCACATTAGTATGTTCAACACTGACCTCATATTCACCCAACATCCCTCTCCCTAGTGAACACCGAAGCTAAGTATTCATTTTGGACCTCCCCTACCTCCTCTGCCTCCAGGCACATGTTCCCCCCCCCCCCACTTTATTCATAATCGGTCCTACCCTCACTCTCATCATCCTTCTGTTCTTCACATACCTGTAGAATGCCTTTGGTTTTCCTTAATCCTACTTGTCAAGGTCTTCTTAGGCTGGCTTATAGCTCTCAAAATACTGTTAAAAGTTGCTACCTGAACATTTACACTTATGTTATCTATAATTATATTGAAACAAGAGAGATTCTGATACTAGCTAATGCAGCCCAGGCAAATGACTTCTCTTTGGCTTGGCTTCGCGGACGAAGATTTATGGAGGGGGTAAATGTCCACGTCAGCTGCAGGCTCGTTTGTGGCTGACAAGTCCGATGCGGGACAGGCAGACACGGTTGCAGGGGAAAATTGGTTGGTTGGGGTTGGGGGTTGGGTTTTTCCTCCTTTGTCTTTTGCCAGTGAGGTGGGCTCTGTGGTCTTCTTCAAAGGAGGTTGCTGCCCGCCGAACTGTGAGGCGCCAAGATGCACGGTTTGAGGCGATATCAGCCCACTGGCGGTGGTCAATGTGGCAGCCACCAAGAGATTTCTTTAGGCAGTCCTTGTACCTCTTCTTTGGTGCACCTCTGTCACGGTGGCCAGTGGAGAGCTCGCCATATAACATGATCTTGGGAAGGCGATGGTCCTCCATTCTGGAGACATGACCCACCCAGCGCAGCTGGATCTTCAGCAGCGTGGACTCGATGCAGTCGGCCTCTGCCATCTCGAGTACTTCGATGTTAGGGATGAAGGCGCTCCAATGAATGTTGAGGATGGAGCAGAGACAACGCTGGTGGAAGCGTTCTAGGAGCCGTAGGTGATGCCGATAGAGGACCCATGATTCGGAGCCGAACAGGAGTGTGGGTATGACAACGGCTCTGTATACGCTTATCTTTGTGAGGTTTTTCAGTTGGTTGTTTGTCCAGACTCTTTTGTGTAGTCTTCCAAAGGCGCTATTTGCCTTGGCGAGTCTGTTGAAAAGAACTAATGCCAAACAAATAAACGAAATAACCCCGTGCCACTTTTATATCCCTAGCCAACATCACTAAAACAGACTGACTCATATCACATTGCTGTTTCAGGAGTACACTGCAGATATTACCTGTCATGTTTCTTTTATTATAACAGTGACTACAAAAAGTATCTAATTAATTTTAAAGAATGTCAGACTATTCTGTGGTAGTAATATCTTTTCTTTTGAGCTATATATAATGACAAAGCTATCTATAATTTGCTGGACTGGAAATGATTGTGTAATTCCCATCATTCAAATTTGGCCACTCTGCCGTGAATGAATAAAGATTATTCCTGGGCATATAAATTGTACTTTTCTTTCTGTAGAAACGTGTCTAATTTTTCAGAAAGTACTGTCAATTCTAACTGCCTTTAGCATTTGATTCCTTAATACATTGGTTTCATTTGAGTGCTAAAGAGATTGCTGTAAGTCACCTCATCTGCTTCATTGGATGATGCAGTGTTGTCAGTAAATAATCTTTCTTTTTTCATACAGATCAATAATATTCAATGTCTGATCCCATAGCTGATGAGAAATGTTATCTCAGCATGGAAATAGTGAAGTTGTTTCAGAAAAAGAGCCAAATAGACCTCTGGTAATCAAGAGAGACTGCAGATCCTGGAAAGCTGAAACAACGCACACTCTGCAGGTCAGACAGCATCCATGGGAGAATGCTGCTTACTGCCTTCCACAGATGCTGCCTGACCCTCCAGCACTTTGTGTTGCTCCAAAGAGACCCCATTCTATTCTAATTTTAGCATCTAAGCGGACATTTCAGTGGAATTAGATTCTACCACAATGTCCCATGAAGAACAGTAGTTTGCATATATTAATTGTCAGAGCTAACATTAAAATAATGAGCTCTATGAATAAAGTGTTTGAGTGGGCAGATTCTCACTGGCTTCAGAAGAGGCGAGTTGAGAAAATTGGCAGCGACAAAATGGTTTCATGAAGTGCAGTTCATGATACAATCCAAATGAACACAGTCATAACAATATTTTTAAAAAGCAATAACAGCAGGTTATTGGAAAAAATACCCCATGCATTAAGTAAAACTCTACTGCTGGATTATGTTATTCTACAAACCTGTCGATGAGTTTGGAGGTAGATAAATGTCTAACTTCTCATAATCCTCTTGTCCATAGGCTTCATCTAAATTTGTATGAGCTTCATTGCGACCTTTAATGGTACCTGAAATGTAAGATAAAGGATATTTGTATTCTTTTACTAATTTTGTTTATACTGCACGATCAGTTAACTCTACTTCCATAACAGCTATATCCTGCTTCTTTTAACATACACTAGGATACAATTTTCCCAAACCATTTGAGAAAAAAAATAGTTTAAAAAAAGTGCTTTTCAGACTGGAGAGAAGTCCACAAATGCAAATACTAGGCTTAGCAACTTGGAGGTTTAGAGAACTATGAGAAGGATAGGAATAGACATCAAGGAGATATAGGCAAGTTGGTGAAATGGGAAGATAGGTAATAGTTGAAATTATACATTGAAAAAATGTGATATGCTATATTTTGGAAGGAAGAATAAGAACCACCAAAAGAATCTAGTGTCCATAATTCTACAAGTACCTGTATTTCAAAACAGAGAAACCCAGGGTTGCATAGTTCATTCAAATGTAGAAAAGTTGTTGAAAATTCCAGAGTATGAGACCAAACTACTCTTTCTTCATGAACCAACTGTTCATCTCTGGAAGCAACCTCAGAAATCTTCCTTCCACTACCTCTGATGCAAATATAGCATTCCTTAAATTTGGAGAAAACTGGATGTGGTTCTCTAGGTGTGTCCTTAACAGCACCATGCAAAACTGCATCAAAATTTCCCGACTCTTATAGTCCATACCACTTGCAATAAAAGTCAACGTTCCATCATCCTTCCTAATTATTTACTCCAACCTTTTGTGTTTTATGTACCAGGACCCCCAGATCCCTTTGTATTACAACAATTTGTAGTTATAATCATTCTTCCTTCTAAAGTGGATAATCTCAAATTTTCCCACTTTACAGTTCATCTGCTAACATTTTAATTTAACCACGTACTGTATCTTTACAAAGTCCTCCTCACTCTTGATAAAGAGCCTTTGATCTGAAACATTAGCTATGTTTCTCTCTCCACTGAAGCAGTCAGATTGATCTGCCAAGTTTCCAATCTTTCTTTTCCAAATTTACAGATCAGAAATAGAGATGTCCATTGACGATCACATTTGTGCCATAGAAATAACAGCAAAAGAGCCTAACCACCTATCCTTAATATTCAATGGCATTGCCATTGCCAAGTCTCTCGCCAGAAATTCAATTGGAACATTCCTGTCAATACTTCAAGAGCAAGATCAGATCTTGAATGATACCAAAACCAACCTGGCCTCATTCAATTGGTCTGGACTTGATCTTTATTGGTTACGTGCCTGGCCAGCAAAGTTATTTGTGAGTACAGGCATACCATATCGATCTCATTGAAATATAGGATCTCCCTGTAAATGTGTTCCTGTTATCAACCTCACTTGGCCTACATGTGACTGATCCACATTTTTGGATTATTTCTTAAATGGTATTTGAAGTATTATGAGCAGTTTTGAGGAAAGATATGCTGGTATTGGAGAGGGTTCAGATGAGAATGATTATGTGAATGATCCCAGGGATGAGAGTGTTAACATATGAGGAGTGTTTAATGGCTCTAGGTTTGCACTTGCTGGAGTTTAGAAGGAGGTTGGGGCAGAACTCATTGAAAGGGCTTATTAGAGAGAACATGGAGAAGATGTTCCCAGAAGTAGGACAGTCAAGGACCTGAGGGCACAGCCTCAAAATAAAAGGATGTCTCTTTAGAATAGAGATGAAGAGAAATTTCTTGAGCCAGAAAGTGCGAAATCTGTAGAATTTGATGCCATGCATGGCTGTGGAGCCTGTTACTAAGTATATTTAAAGCACAGGTTGATATGTTCTTGATTAGTAAGAGTGTCAAAGATTATAGGGCGAAGGCAGGAGAATGTAGTTAAGAGGAAAAATACATCAGCCATGTTCAAATGGTGAAGCAGACTTGATGGCCAAAAGGCCTAATGCTGCCCCTACATCTTATGTTCATTGCAAGCACTGCCCACATCCCAAGAACAATTAAATATTACGGAAAAAATGTTCAAACCCAATTTGCGGAAAAGCCCTGATCAGAGTTTTACAGAAATAATATCAGCGTTATTCTCTGAGAAACTGGAAGAAAATTAGTAAATTAAACTAACAAAGGCTCTATTAAACAAAATAATCTACAGTAAAGCATAAATCCTTTCCCTGCTCTTGTCTGCTACATGGAGAAAATCATCCAGCTACTCTTCAGAGATAGGTTATGACTAAACACATATCCTTAAAGTGGTAAGTGCCCAATATTACGGCACTTATATCGCAGAAACATAACTGTGAATTGCCCGTAGAACAACTAACCTTTAGTCATTTCTTTGATGTGAGATTCTATGACTTCAGATCTGTCCATACGGTGCGACCAGCAACTGGGAGAGTACTGCTTTTCTAGTTCCTAAACCAAAAAAAATGTTAACAAATATACTATTACACTCGACCACGTGAAATAGTCAAGCCATTTTTACCTGTTTTGGGATATTGGACACGATGAAAGTTTAGTTATTCTGCTGTTATCTGCAAATGGCTGATTTACATTTAGAGTTTGTTTGATCCATATGAACCAAATCATCAGGTCTACGCTCATTTACCTTTTGATTAGTAATTGAAAAATCTAGAAAGTCAGCACAGAAACTTGAAATACAAGGGTAGAAACCAAAAGTGCATATTGTGCATTACCATGACTTGGTAAAGGAAATCGTATGGGTTCCACAACTTCATTTTAACCTTCATGAAATGTGGCTGGGTGCTGGTGATGCCTTATTATCAATAACTTGAAAGACTGGAGTTACGGAACAATAGGCTTTTATTTTCAATAAACTTGAAGGTCATCCCATGCTGTGACCAAGGCTTCCTGGGGAGGGGTTATAGTGTCGGACCCTTTATACAGGGTCAAGAGGGAGGATCCACAGGTACAGTCACAGAACAAAGTGGCACCAGATTAATGAGTGTACATCAGTTCACCACATTTACAACTTGTTTTTTTTTAAATTTTGTCCAGCAGGGTGTCATGGGGTGTAAAGTCTTACAGGCTAAGTCTGTCCAGTGGCCTGGGTCTTCTGTTGTGCCCGGCAGAGTCCCAGTTGTTGTGCTGTCGCTGGGGCTATTGTTGAGTCCTGGTCCTTCAGTGCTGTGTCGACCTGCTAGGGGCATGGCGACTCAACCGGAATGACTGGGATGGGGGTGGGGTTACGGAGCGATGGTATGTAGTGTGTGTCCATGGAAGGGAGGGGGTGCTGTTTGGTGGGTATACTCCTCGGGTGCCCCCACTCGGGTGAGGTCCTGGAAGGAGACAGTTTCCTTGCATTCATCTAGGTAGGCCACATACGCACATTGGGGGTTTGCACGGAGGAGTTCCACTCTTTCAACCAGTTTTATGGCTCCTCATGTTTCCATAGCATGACTGGCCCTGGGGGCGTCAACCAGGATGGCAGGGTGGTCCCCAGCGCAGACTTCCTGGGGAATTAGAACGTTTGTTTGTGAGGGGTAGCATTAGTGGCAGTACATAACAGTGATCTGATAGCATGGAGCGCCTCGGGAAGGACCAAGTGAGAGACTGGCCACCCCCGGACAAGGGCAAGGAGGATGGCCTTCCACACAGTGGCATTCTGCCTCTCCCACTGGTCGTTCCTTCAGGGGTTATAACTAGTGGTCCTGCTGGCAGCCATACCTCTGGCCAGCAGGTATTGGGGCAGCTCATCACTCATAAAAAAGGTCCCCCGGTCACTGACAGGGCGAACAAGTTGTGCAGTGCCCTGATGACCATGGTGGTGGTCATTTCTGGGCAGGGGATGGCAAAGGAGAAACATGAATACTCACCGATGACTGAGAGGAAATACACGTTGTGGTTAGTGGAAGGAAGGGGGCCCTTGAAGGTACTCAGGCACTCAAAAGACTGTGTAGCTTTTACCAGGTGTTCCTTACCTGGTCGACAGAAGTGCGGTTTGCCCCAGGTCATGTCTCTGACATCCCCAACAGAATATGGCAGATTACGAGATGTGATGAAGTGGAAAAATCTTGTGACACCGGGATGGCAAAGGACATTGTGGAGGGTTTTGAAGCGGTCTATCTGTACACTGGCACATGTCCCTCAGGACAGGGCATCTAGGGGCTCGTTGAGTTTTCCCGGCTGATACAGAATATTGTAGTTATAGGTGGTGAGTTTGATCCTCCACCTCAAAATTTTAAAATTCTTTATCTTACCCTGTTTGTTGTTAAATGTGAATGCCACAGCCCATTGGTCCATGAGCAGGGTAAAATGTCTGCCAGCCAGGTAATTCCTCCAGTGCTACACTGCCTCAACTATTGCCTGAGCCTCCTTCTCGATGGAGGAGTGTCCGTCTTCAGGGCCTTGGAAGGTACGGGAGAAGAAGGCCATAGGCCGACCTGCCTGATTAAGGGTGGTGGCCAGGGTGAAATCAGATGCGTATACCTCGTTGACTTTCCCCCTGTTCTTGTCCTTGAGTATATCCATTGCCTCTCTGTATATTGAGGCATCCCTGATTTTCAGGAACACTCGATGTCTGACCCAGGAGAAGAGTAGGTGCAGCTTGTTTGCCTCCGTGGCCACATTTCCATAGGAATTTTGCAGAAAGACCTCAAAGCAGTGTAGTCAGAGTTCAAAGAGGTCTGAGGTTTCAGGCGACTGTGGGTTGATCTCCAGCTATCAGGCTTCGAGTTGTTCCAGCTTTGGAAAAATTTATTGTAAATAAAATTAATGCACTATCGATAACTCGAAAGACTGGAGTTACAGAACAATAGCCTTTTATTCACAATAAACTTGATGGTCATCCTGTGCTGTGACCCAGGCTTTCTGGGGAGGGGTTATAGCATTGGAGCCTTTATACAGAGTCATGAGGGAGGAGCCACGGGTACAGTCACAGAATGGGGCGGAGCCAGATAAATGAGTTCACCATAGCTGGTAATCACAAATTCAGGGAAGCTTAAAACTTTTCTTTGGAACAAAAGGCCTTTATAACTCTTCCTTCAAAGAAAATGAACCTATATCATTGAGGATGGAGAAATTCCAGGACAGTGGCTAACCCAGCAGAGGGTTAATGGCCGCTTTGTGCTGGCCATTATAACTATGTTGTGGGAAAATGCCCTGGGTTAATCAACTGGCTAACTGCAGATCATGTTGCCAAGACATCAACCACAATCTTATCATTCATTGCCTTTGTTATGCCAGCACAGCCTTTTGTTGATTGAAGACTGCATTTGAAAAGCAATACTTCAGACCTGGCCTAAGTCTTGTGGTCCACTGGTCAGTGATGATCCCTGCCCTCCTATATGCTTCTGAGAACTAGACTACAAAAGGTACTTCAAGGTGCTGGAAAAATAATGTTGTCTCTGTAAAATCCTCCCAGCTCACTAGAAAGGTCAGTAAATCATTAACAGTATTCAACTGCCACACCAGAATCCCCAGAATTGAGGACGAAGTTATACTCACTTATCAGCGCTGGGCAGGTCATGTTATTGACACCAGACTCCCAAAACTCTATTCCAAGGTGTCTCATGGGAAGAAATTATCAGGTGAATGGAGAAAAGGATTCAAAGATGTGCTCAAAATGTACATGTAAAAGTGCAATATTCCCTGGAATCCCCTCGTTCTGGTCTCCCCCACCAATGGAAACAACCTACCTCTATCTTATCTATGCCCTTCATACTGCAGAAGGAGCATTTTGGATGGTCGGAGAACTAGAGGGGGCTGAGAAATAGTCGGTGGCCCTGTTGTGTCTGCCTTGTTAAACGTTACATTTTCACAATGAAGACTTTGGTAAAATGCCAAGGATTTTTGATTCACTGATGCATGTTGCTATTTTAATCATGTACAGGCTGGATCTCAGATTTCTTGTTTTATATTTAACTTTTGTTTACTCAATCTGGTCATTTCTTACTTGGAATTAACGACAAGCAGATCCAAAACACCCTGACGTCAGATACGGATCTGTGGCAATAATCAATTCCACTCCAGTTAGGCACGACTCAATGTGATAAAATTTAGAAATGAAATAATATTCATCCATGCAATTCTAAAACATTACATGCACTTCTCCTTCAACACTACCTTTACTGCAATGCTGACATTATAATTTCTAACCATACTGGCTGTTGTGGCCATTCAAAATCCTCAAATCACTTTCTACCTCTTGGTTTATAGCTTCGTAAGAAATAGGAGCAGGAGTAGGCCCACTGGCCCGCCGAGCCTGCCCCACCATTCAATGAGATCATCATCGATCTGATGATAGACTCATCTCCACTGACCTGCTTTTTCCCCATATCCCTTAATTACCCTACTTTGTAAAAACCTATCCAACCTTGTCTTAAATATATTTACTGAGGAAGCCTACACTGCTTCAATGGGCAATGAATTCCATTGACTCACCACTCTGGGGGAGGGGAAAGCAGTTCCTCCTCATCGACTATCCTGAATCTTGAGGCTTTGTCCCCTCGTTCTGGTCTCCCCCACCAATGGAAACAACTTACCTACCTCTATCTTATCTGTGCCCTTCATAATTTTCTATGTTTCTATAAGATCAGCTCTCCTAAATTGCAGTGAGTACAGTCTCAGATGACTCAATCGCTCCTCATAGGCTAACCCCCTCATCTCTGAACATCCTTCCTCGAGTAAGGAGACCAGAACTGCATGCACTAATCCAGATGTGGCCTCACCAGTACCTTGCACAGTTGCGGCATAACCTCCTTGCTCCTAAATTCCACCCCTCTCACAATGAAGACCAACATTCCATTTGCCTTCTTGATAGCCTGCTGCACCTGCAAACCCACCTTTTGTGATTCATAATGGTTAATCTCGATTGTGCTTCATCCCATCTTGTCTTGTGTAAGGAGTGTTTACAGCTCTGAAAATGTTTGTTCGGTTACTTCTTAATTGGATGAGGGGTTCTGAGGATTCAGTTCCAGACTCTTGCCTAACATTGAGTGAAATCCTTTTCCTCAACTCTTCCCTAATCCTTTCATCTTTTAAATCAATTCTATTGGGTCCTTTAAGGAAAATATCTCCTTCACTTAGAGACCTGAAGTTAATCTCCCTTCAGTTTCAAATCAATCATTCTTTAGTCCTGGTACATTCTCCTGTCCATCCCTCACACCATTGAAGAGTATATGGATTATTTTTTTCTTTCCTGAGATTAAAGATATGAAAACAAATTCACTGACCTCTTTATTCATTTTCTTCCAAGAGCTCATTCTGCTTGTTATTTAAGATCCTCCCAGAAATCGTTGTCCACGGCCTGGAATCAGCAGGGGAATTGAAAGAATCAATGTAGAAGATGCACAAAATTAATTGCCTTTTTTTCTAAAATGTATTTGAATGGTGCATAGCACATGTTTTGCAGTCAAAGATATCACTTCAAACATTTCTATGTTTTGTATAATTACATTGCTCAGAGCAGGTGATGCCTTAGATTTACCATCCTTTTGTTTCTGGCTTGAAGAGTCAATTTAGACTCTTGACTCTTGAGAGTTGGATTTAAGGAGAGCCTTTAAAGTAGGAATGACAGGTAGGTTTTGTGCATTGCATGTGTTGAATCTTCAGTTGAGAGAATAGCAAAGTTTGGCCAGACACATTGTACCAGATCCAAACCATTGAAATGGCAACCTTATCAAGTGTTAAACTCATTCTACATGATTAATTCTTTTGCCTGTATGGTGGGGTTCCTTGGGGATGAGGCTGCTTCCTTAAGACACTGCTTCTTGTAGATGCCCTTGATGAAGTGAAGAGTGGTGCCTGTGATGTTACTGGCTGAGTTAACAACTCTTTGGAGTTTCATCTTGTCCTTGCATTGGTGCCTTCATAGCAGACAGTGATCCAACTAGACAGAGTGCTCTCTACCAAACACCTGTAGTAATTTTTGAGAGTCTTTGGTGACCTACCGAATCTCCTCAAACTTCTCACAAAGTACAGATACTTGCAAACATTCCTCGTAATTGCATCGAAATTTAGGCCTCAGGACAGATCGTCAGAAATATTGACACCCATGAATTTGAAGTTCTTGACTCTCTTCAGTGCTAACTCCTCAATGAGAACTGGTTTGTGCTCTCCTGATTTCCTGCTGAAGTCCACAATCAGCTTCTTGGTTTTACTAACATTGAGTGCAACGTTGTTTTTTTGTTACATCACTCTACTAGGTGATCTATCTCCCTCATGAACACTCCCCCATTGCCGTCTGTGATTTTGCTGATGACCAGGGTATCATCGGCAAATTTGTAGACTCCATTTGAATTGTGCCTGGCCACACAGTCATGGGTGTAGACTGAGTAGAGCAGTGGGCTAAGCACGCATTGTTGAGGTGCACCTGTGTTCATCAGTGAGGAGGAGATGTTTCTAATTCGTACTGATTGTGGTCTTCTGATGAGGGGGGTCAAGGATCCAGTTGTGGGGGGGGAGGTGGGGTAGAGGCCCATGTTTTGAAGCTTGTTCACCAGCACTGAGGAAATGATAGTAATGTTTACTGCAAAAAAGGCTTCAGCACCTCTCTGCGTGCCTTACAAGAAATCATGGTCCAATAATTTACTTTATAAATAGTTTACTGTTACACTCAATCATGTTGTGCATTAGAAACATGAATCAGGTCTTGAATGTAAAACAACGGGCGAAGTTTCAGCATGCAATGATCAGCAAGTACAAGATGGAAATTAACCCTCCCCACCTTGTCTCAATGTCCCCTCAACCCAAGATAAGGCCATAAGACGTAGCAGCAGAGGTAGGCCAAGTTCAGCCTATCGAGTCTGCTCCACCATTCAAATCATGACTGATATATTCAACATTATCAATTTAGACACTGACATCCAACACAGTAACAGGCCCAAATGGCCCACGAGCCCGTGCTGCCCATTTATTCCCAATTAACCTCCAATCCTGGCGTATTTTTGAATGATGGGAGCAAACTGGAGCAACTGGAGGAAGCCCACGCAGACACGAGGAGAACATACAAACTCCTTAGAGACAGTGCTGGATTTGAACCCAGGTCCTAATTGCTGGCGCTGTTAAAAGCGTTGTGCTAACCTCTGCTAACTGAGCCTCCAAAATTAAGCTACAAAATGTGTTAATCACATCTCTCACACCACATTGGCCCCTCCCAATAATTTCTCTCAACACCAGTCCTTCCTCTGGATTGCCCCAACTCCCTCAATCTCTGCCCACACTGACCGATGATCTTCAACTTTCTTACTGTGATCTCTTCTCCAGAATCCCAACCGCTTCCTCAGGTTCTCTCTCAACATGGGCTCTGCTTTCCCTGGTACCCAGGGATCCCCTATCTCGGGATCCCCAATCTCCTAACCCATTTTTCCCTGTGATTATTTCTAGATCACCCATCCCAGTCCATGGTCTCTCTTCCACAACTTGTGATCTCATACCCATTGAATAGCTGGGTAGCCTTCAGCTGGGAATTATGGAAGGCAATTTAAATGAGATCTTGCCATCAAATGCAGCATTACCAATTCTTTACAGTCTTCCACAATCCTTTCCCCCGCACCCCACCCACACCAACTCCCCCTGCATCTCAAAGATTCCTGGGTTAAGGCCAAGGAAACTTCAACCATAATCTCAAAGTGACACCAATAAGACTGAACGAAAAATCTAGATTTTAATCATACAAATGAAACTATTGATGCAAGCTTTAATTTTGTACTTACCAGACAACTGTGCTCAGCTTATTGAACTTTGAAATCGATAGCTATGGAATGTTTAGCAACCACTTATGTCATTGGTGAATATTTGTTCAAATAAGACTGTTCAAAAGTCACCCTAGTAATGATAAGGCTGCTCTGTCCAAACAACATTTTTTTTAAATGTTTTAATTTTTCACACTATGAACCATATTGACCAAAATACACATAAACATTTCCCTCTTGAATATACACAGTCATTTTCTCCCCTTTTTCCCCCCTCCCTTTCCTCCCTACTTCCCACCCCCCTCCCCACCCAGTCAACATTTAACATATATGATACATTAAACCCACTAAACAATGTCATCGCACAATGAAAATAAACAAGAAAATTGTGTCATCTACTTTTACACACTGGGTCACAACAGAGAGGGCCTACCGCAGACCTCCACCACCTAAAATGACAGAATGAGAAGAAGACAAAATGAATTGGTCCGAACAACATTTTGAAATGGTCTTGCTCCATTAAAGTTTCAATACACTTACACTAGACCATAGATCAACCTCACATCTGCTATTACAAATTTGCGATATGTTTCTATAAATTTCATAGCTGTACTTCATTCCCAATCATCAGGAAATCCAAAACCACCCTATTTTTGGTTTTCAACATCCTCAGGGTTTATACACTCCTGATGATAGTGCAGTTAATTGGAAAGGATTTCTACTCCTGATCAGAACTGAAAAGCATGGTATTTCTTTGGTATTAGGTGATGGTGCAGGAGTCCTCCCTTTCTGTTCTAAAAACATACTGACATTGGCCATTCCAAAGGAGGACATGGTCACAGGTTACCATATATACACATACACAATGTGTTTGCATTTGTTTTAACATATGTAATATATGGTAACTTATGGCCATGTCCTCCTTTGGAATGGCCACCCTAACATTAACCTTTGAGAGCATGGCATTCATTTCCTGAAGATCATCCACTCTGACTTCCTGGCACTTACGATGGGCTACCTTCAGTAAAGGGGTGGAAATTAGAAACCATTTCACCAGTCTTTTGAGTTTGTAAAGTAGATGTTATTCTGGGTGTAAGGCCTGTTTAAGTGCCAATCATATGTAATTTCCAAGCTTAATCCTCCCCTTGCCTGCATTTTCACAAATTGGTCTGAAGTACAACTATCCAGGCTTTGACCCGCATTTGAATTTTCACCCAATATCTTTGTTTTTTCCATCATGCAATTCTTTCAAAACCAAAATGTATACAAATAACCTTGAATAAAATCGGGAATGTGCACTTTAATTACGTGAATGGTTTGATTACAAATTTAAAACTATGGAGCACAGAGGGAAATAAAGGAAGAAAGTGTCTTTGTCCCAAACATTATGGAGGGCACTGTACGTGCTATTGGGGGGAATAGCCACATGGGTACCCTGCCCTAACTGACCATTCCTTTCCCTCTCATGACTGTCAACCATCTACCTTCCTTCTGCCTCCTTGGTGTGATTGCTTCCCTGCAACTCCTATCTATCATCCCCATAACCTCCCAAATCATCCGGAGTTTATCTAGCTCCAGTGCTGTAACATGGCTTGTAAGGAGCTGCAGCTGGACTTCTCACAGAGAAAGTCGCCAGGGAATGCTTGTTGGTTGACCTAATGGTTGACCAGTGGCCACTGCTTACTTGGAATTTTCATTATAAATTATAATGGTTCAACTTATATGGTCAGTATCAAAATGATGGCACCCATCATTGATAAAAGCTTTCCATAAAGACTTGTCTGACCATTTCCCCTCTTACAGCATTTCTATCACATGGTAACACTGATGCCATCAGCTGACTGAGAAGCCAATCACTCTTAAGAATTCTCACAGAAAGCTTTTCTTGTCAAGTCTCCTGGGGTCAAAGTTGCTCTTCTCGTGTTCTGAGGAGAGTATTTGCCTGTATCTGGTTTCTTAAAACAAGGTGTGGTCGTTGCACACCTTCTAGTACATAACTAGGTCTTAGATCGATGGCAAGAAGGTCCAAGATGATTGTGGATCAGGTCATATCAAATGGCACATGATGCCAAGTTTGGGTTTTCACAGATATCTTGGATCAAAGGGCTAGTTCTCAAGAAGTACCAATAAGTGTCTGTGTCATTAAGTCAGTGTTTGAGTGAGTGTGGCACCAAAGAGCCCTTGTAAAACCAGTCAAAGCGTATCAAGGGGAAAACACTCCAACAGCTAAAGTGATACATCACACAAGTGAAAGTAGTAGTGAGTCGATCTTACCTGCCCCAGGATATCAATGATGGAGTTCCTCAATACAGAGTCCTAGTCCCAAACATTTCAGCTGCTCCATCAGACCTTCCTTTCATTAAAGGTTAAAAATTTGGATGTTTCCATTTAGTTCCATTTGCAACTTATCAGCAAAAATGCCTACATGCAGCAACGCCCAGATAACATCTAGGGCTGGGCTCATAAGTGGCTCGCAATATTCTTGCCATTAGGCAATCACTGTCTTCAACAAGACAGAACCTATTATACCCAACACCACCAGGCTGAGGAACGGCTTCTTCCCACGGACAGTGAAAATACTGAACAAACAAAGGAACTTCTCACACTAACCATCCGAGACCCTCATATGTACAAAGCAAAAAATTTTTATTTGTAAAGACAAAATACTTGCCCTGCATATGTATTGTTTGTCTGTAATATGTGTGGCCTAGTTGTGTGTCTGCATGTTTTGCACTGAGGACAAGAGAATGCTGTTTCATTGGGTTGTACTTGTCTTGTACAAGGACAATAAACCTGACTTATCATATGCCATTGACATTCACCAAGATCTTTAGACCCTTCATTATTATTCTGGAGAGAGCCACTCTTGACCAGATACTCAATCAGCCAACTGTATAAATACAGTGCCTACAAGAGCAGGTCAGACACCAAGTATCCTTAAATGAGTCCCTGATTGAGTTTGTTGTTGAGGAGTCTGATGGTGAAGGGGGAGCAGGTGTTCTTGAACCTGGTGGTGCGAGTCTTGTGGCACCGATACCTCTTTCCTGATGGCAGCAGCGAGAACAGAGCATGTGCTGGGTGATGTGGATCCTTGATGATTCCTGCTGCTATCGGACGGCAGGATGTTCTCTATAGTGGGGAGGGT